>NW_006769915.1:261507-267996 GCF_000442215.2 Lipotes vexillifer
TCTTTCAAGAATGTCCTCTAAAAGAATACATTTTTCTTTCAACATATTTGGTTGAGTCCTATATTGTGAGTCTTGTTAAATTTCCATAGTAGTACTAAGAAACATAATTTTTAAAAATTATTATTTTTTTATTCTTTAATACCAAAAATTTTTATGCTTTAAATAGTAAAGAGATGCCTCTCCCTATCAAACTGTGCTTGAGACTAGGTAACTGATGTGAAATACAATTAAAAATGTTTTCATATTTATTAAATACAAATTCAGTTTCATTCATTGATAGTTAATACTGACATAAGTTTTGCAGTTCATCATAGATAAATAACCATAATATTATATTTTTGAAATATAAAGATAGAAATATTTGCATAGTTTTTAATTATTTCTGAATTTATGAATGTATCTGTTAATATTCTTCTGAATTTATGAATGTATTTCTGAATTTATGAATGTATCTGTTAATATTCTTCTACCTCAAAAAAAAAAGAAAAAAACCTGAGAAAAAAACCAGCTTTGTTTTTTATTTTGTTGAATTCCTATGGCTAAATATTCATTGTTTTATTACATTTTTATGTAGCAAAGTATATGGATATTGTGTTACATAAAACAAAGTGAGTGATATAAAACAATTTGATATAGAAGAGTAAAAATATTTAAGCCAAAAAATACATAACTGATATGAAAAATAACCATGAGGATTTTTTTGAATTTATCATTTGAAATGTTATCTAGACCTCTGTTTTTTATTTTACTACTTTTTGAATTTTGAATTTACCAGATGAATTTCTTGGACATAACATGCGAGGGTATTTGTGTTTTAGAGTTCTTCAGAAAAACAGGACCAATAGAATGTGTGTGTATACATAAAAGATTTATTGTGAAGAATTGGCTCACATGAATAAGGAGGCTGGCAAATACAAAATCTTCAGGGTAAGGCCGAAGGGTTGATGGAGACCTAGGGAAGGGTTGATGTTGGAGCTCAAACATGAAAGCCATCTAGAGGCAGAACTGCCTCTTCCTCAAGGGACTTCATTCTTTTCTGCTGATTGGATGAGACACACCAACATTATGAAGGGTAATCTGCTTTACTCAAAGTCTACCAATTTAAATGTTAATTTCATCTAAAAATAACTTCAAGAAACATCTAGACTATATATATATGAATATTGTAACCTAAGCAAGTTGACACAAAAAAATTAGCTATTCGCAATTTCTAATATCATTTATATGTCATTGGCATGTTGAATATTTACTCCCCAAACTATAAGTGGAGTTGCAGTGCATTACTCATGCTTTCCTACAGAACTTTACTAGCTTTAGAAAAGAAAGGAATATTCTCTTCTGTCTTGAGACAAACCCTGAGTTAATTACATTAGAGTAGTACTATGAATTTCTTGTGAGAAGGATGTGATAGAAATATGTTTTTACCATGAATATTTGTTAGTTGGGCTGGTAGTGTGACTGTGTGTGTTAAGTATGTAGGTGTTTACAAAATGCTGAGGCATTTAAACCATAAATACCTGATTACAGGCCAAATAATGAAAGATTAAGCCGTTCTCAATCTAATACTTGTTTCCTTGAATGAATACAAATTTTAAAGTGAAAAAAAATGAAAAAACTTGGAAAAATAAAAACTGTTTTCTTCATGAAAATCTATTATAGCAAAAAATGCAAATACTTGTTTTCTAAATAGTTGCATATTCATAAATGAAGCCATTAATTTTGAGGAAAACTCTAAACATCCTGAATCTTTGAATGTAATGATCTTTCGTGAGACATCAACTAACTGGTAGAATTAAGGCCTGACCTCTTTTGTCCCCTGTTTTCTTCTTTTTTCCCCCCTCCCTCCCTTTGTTCCTTCCTTCGTTCCTTCATTCCTTCCTTCCTTCCTTCCTTTCTGTCTCCTTCTTTTTTCAAGCACTGTGTATTAATTTTCATTTAAGGAGATACAGAAAGGTAAATTAAAAAAGAATGTTCAAAATGTTAAATGAGGATTTTTTTTCATTATACCTATGCATATGTGGGGAGAGTATCTAATACTTTTAACAAGGTTTTATTGCATTCATAACTGAGTGAAATATTTAAGCACTTTGAATTGTTTCAGAGGCATGATCTGCTTCATGAGCAGTACATTTTATTTTATCCTAAATGCTTATGATCTAAAGAATGAAAACAATTTAATTGTTTAAATGTTTACATGACTTTGAATTTAGCGTTTAATTAGTTAGAAATAGCTCTGTTGCTATGACATATACAATTAGTAGTATAGCATACATATAATGAAAGTTCCAACTTTGGCTAGCTTTAACTCAGGCAGTATCTACTCTGTTAATTGCTGATGTTGGTAACTCCAACACAGAAAATAGCACAACAGAAACTTCAAATACAAGGCAATGGCACTTTCATAACTCATTACATTTAATGGGAAGCTTACACACATGTAACAAAAAGCAGAAAATTTAGCTAATAAATCTCTAAGACATTTTCTTTTCCTTTTTTTCTTTTTTTTTTTTCTCTACACAGACATTATTCTACATTTCAGCATCTTAGATTGTTAATAGATAGAGGTTAAAAAAAAATCTGCAAAAGTTGTTGTTATCAAAACACACATACACACACACAAATACAGAATAAGAAAAGGACCATAACTCATTAAAATTACTTATTAAAAAAGCTTTTACTGTTATTCCCAACAGTATCGGTGCTCTGAAAATATTTTGCTAAGAATTCCTTGAATTTTTCCATGTTCTAGTGGATCCAAATGTTTGTGGAGGTTTTGTGATAGTTTCATACTTTAGATTGGCTTTGTGTGTGTATGTTAATGTTTGTGGGTATAAAAAAGTAACAGAAACAGCAAAAAAATATTTTCAGTCATATAAAAAATTTGATATAAAAAAGTGAAGACAGATATATATTTTTATTCTCACAAAGTCTCTATTTCTAGATAGACCTATAATACTGAATCTTACCTTGAGGTTCATACATAAACATCAAGAATATTTTAATTCCTAAATCTATGTAGAAAAATTTGTTTTGTTTTGATGCATATTTTTAATTTTTTTCTGGGCTTTGAGAAAAAAAAAACAAAAACTGATATTCAGATGAGGCACCTAGTTTTGTGTCTAGCCAAGCCAGGTACCCTTTATGATTTGGTTAAGGTTTTTACATATACCAAATATCACCCTGACATTTCCAATAATCATAGTTCTAACTATATTCTTAAGGAAAAGTCAAGTCCCCCTCAAAAAGTTATCACTAGTTCATTTGGCGTTTTCTGGAGAATGTTTGATTTTTATTTTTTTGAGACAGCAAATTGCTGATACTTACATCATTTCTACAAAAATACTGAGGACCCAGTAGTAACATAAATCATCCCAGATGCTTAATATAACATTATTTCAACACAAGACAATAGCATCTCCTGAAATTCAATTCTTAAAGTCTAGGCTTTGAATTAAACAAATCTCTTTAATAGTAAACAATGCATTTTCCTTCCTTCCTTCTTTCCTTCCTTCCTTCCTTCCTTCCTTCCTTTCTGATGCATAAAGTAGATCAATTTCTCACTTTTAATAAACATACAAAAGTGGTCACCATATTCCTTTATGCTAAAACAAAAATATCATAACCAACTCAATAAAATATGTCCAGAAAATAGGGCAAGAGGAACTATGTTAAATATCATTAATTGTTTTCCAAAATCCCCAAGAACACAAGACTTACAGTGAAGCATAATACTAAGAATTTAATACTGCAGACTGAGCTTCTAACTTTGTTTTAGTGAGAAATACTAAATCCTGACAGAAAGCTTTGCCCAGACACCTTCATAAGAAATTGAATACAAGGAATGTGCAATATGAAACATGTATAATATATTCCAATAAAATAGAGGTCCAAACAATCAAGCAGCACATGTCATTCTAAAGTGATCTGTACTGTTCAATTAGGGTATGACTCCCTCCCTTGATTTAGGACAACATATTCACAGAGGATATTTACAAAAAATTCAAGAACCAAAACTTAGTTAGAACCACATTCCATGGTGGAAGTAGAGGAAGAATAACATACATTGTATTTGTGATCATGTGGGAGAAGAGGCATGAAATATATTAAGACCCTTTGGCAGCATCACTAAATAGAAGACTGGAGGTGGAATGATCATTAAATTTTGGATAAAAAGGTGGGGAAATTTTTTCCCTCAACTTTTTATTACTGTGACACTATGCCTTGTTATGAAGCTTGTTTGTTTTGTTTTTATATTTTCTTATAGATATTTTCCTGATTTTCCCACAAAAGCATTATAAATTCAACAGACAGTTTTCCTTTCCATTCCTCTCTGCTCTGAAGTTTCTAACGCAGTCTTTCTCATAAAATCAACAATAGAAGTTACTAGACAGTGTAGAGAATAAGAGAGTTGAAAAAAAAATCAAATAAGAAAGGAGGAAATAGCATCCTTCATTTCAGAAGTAGACTAAGACTCATTCTGAAACTCAGAATCATGCTGTTATTTAGTCTCTTTTTATGTCCAGGAAATAATAATTAGAGAAAGGTCTGCATTTGCCCAGTTGTAGAGTATTTTTTAGGCAGTATTTCCTACACTGTGTCTGCTGATACTACTTGAATTTTACTCCCTGTTATGTATTAAAGGTTTGTGTCTGTCCCGCCAGATTCATATGTTGAAGCCCTTACCCCCAGTGTAACTGTATTTGGAGATGGAGTTTTGAAGTAAGTAATTAAGGTTAAATAAGGTCATAATGAGGGACCCTGATGCCATAGGATTAGTGTTTTATAAGAGATACCAGAGAGCTTGCACTCTCTCTACCTGTATATGTGCTGAGGATAGGTCATTTGGGAGAAAACAGCCACTGGCAAACCAGGAAAAGAGAATTTTTCAGAAGCCAAAACCTGCTGGAACCTTGATCTTTGACTTTCCAACCTCCAGAAGTTTGAGTAAAATAAATTTCTTTTGTTTAAGCCACCCAGTCTATGGTATTTTGTTACGGCAGCCCGAACGGACTAATACACTCCCACTACTCCAGACTGCAACTCCAAAAACTCCTTTAATATGTAGATTTACTGCAGCTTACTGAGTTTCCTGGATAAATTTTATTACTACTGAGGCAGGCTTCTACATCAGATCATTTACAGTTCTATTCCTACTTCTTCAATTGTCCAGATATCTACTGCCCACTCTGTACATGTACTAACTACCACCATGAACTGTTATATTCAAAAGGGGAAATATAAAAGCTGGGGACTAACTCTGGTGATATAGCAAAATATTCTTGCCCCACAGACATGGATAAGGGGAACAATGACCAAAGATAAGAAATAGTAGAGCACTTTTATTCTGTGGGGCAATAAGCAAAAGAGAGGACTGAGGGAGGACTAATATCTCCTTTATATGTACATGTATGAATCCTACCATATGCATTTTTTTGCTGTTTTTGTAAATGTTTTCTCTCCTGCAGTGAATATGATGGCATTTAATAGCAGAGTTCAGTATCCCTTTTACCTTGTGAACAATAAAGCCCTGAAGAAAGCAAATTTATTTTAATTCTGAATATCTGATGCTATTTAAAACAACAGTGCACTTTGATTAGCATTTATTTTAAGGCACTCTGAATTCTGAACCAATTCTGCCACTCGGTTGTTATTTGTTTTGTATGTTTGGTTTATATGTGCAATTTTACATATTTAGAGATTGTATCAAAGTTTATTTTGGTTCCTTTAACATCTTTATTATATTAAAAATTTAAATTAATGTCATCTAAACTAGAGTGTTCACACAATTCCTCTTTCTTTTTCTTCTACAGAGTGGTAACTTTATTACTTAATAAAAATAACAATACAACACAATGAGATTTCTAGAAATCCACTGTAATCTGGGAGCCCTGAGTTTTTTGTTTTTTGTTTTTTCTTTTTTTCAACATCTTTTTTTTTTTTTTTGTGGTACGCGGGCCTCTCACTGTTGTGGCCTCTCCCGTTGTGGAGCACAGGCTTCTGATGTGCAGGCTCAGTGGTCATGGCTCACGGGCCTAGCCGCTCTGCATCATGTAGGCTCTTCCCAGACCAGGGCACGAACCCGTGTCCCCTGCATCGGCAGGCTGACTCTCAACCACTACGCCACCAGGGAAGCCCTTAATATCTTTATTGGAGTATAACTGCTCTACATTGCTGTGTTTGTTGCTGCTGTATAATAAAGTGAATCAGCTATATGTATACATATATCACCATATCACCTCTCTCTTTTTTTTTTTTTTCTTCCTTTTTTTTTTTTTTTTTTTTTTTGTTATTTTTTTTATGATAACTTTTTGAGTTTTTTTGAGTGAGGGAATTAGCCACTCTCTTCTCTCTGTTTTAATATTCCATGCATGCATATATTATTGTTTTAACCATAGCATTTATTTATTTATTTATTTATTTGCGGTACGCGGGCCTCTCACTGTTGTGGCCTCTCCCGTTGCGGAGCACAGGCTCTGGACGCGCAGGCTC
>NW_006769915.1:268169-354348 GCF_000442215.2 Lipotes vexillifer
TTTTTTTGCGATATGTGGGCCTCTCACTGTCGTGGCCTTTCCCGTTGCCGGATGCACAAGCTCAGTGGCCATGGCTCACGGGCCCAGCCGCTCCGCGGCATGTGGGATCCTCCCGGACCGGGGCACGAACCCATATCCCCTGCATCGGCAGGCGGACTCTCAACCACTGCGCCACCAGGGAGGCCCCACCTCTCTCTTGCATCTCACTTTCACCCTCCCTATCTCACCTCTCTAGGTGGTCACAAAACACCACGCTGATCTCCCTGTGCTATGTGGCTGCTTCCCACTAGATATCTATTTTACATTTGATAGTGTTTATACATCAATGTCACTCTCTCACTTCGTCTCAGCTTACCCTTCCCTCTTCCCATGTCCTCAAGTCCATTCTCTAGGTCTGTGTCTTTATTCCTGTCCTTCCCCTAGGTTATTCAAAACCATTTTGTTTGTTTGTTTGTTTGTTTTTTATTCCATATATATGCATTAGAATACGGTATTTGTTTTCTCTTTTGGACTTACTTCACTCTGTATGACAGACTCTATGTCCATCCAGCTCACTACAAATAACTCAATTTCATTTCTTTTTATGGCTGAGTAATATTCCATTGAATTATGTGCCTCATCTTCCTTATCCATTCATCTGTTGATGGACACTTAGGTTGCTTCCATGTCCTGACTCTTGTAAACAGTGCTGCAATGAACATTTTTGTACATGACTCTTTTTGAATTATAGTTTTCTCAGGGTATATGTACAGTAGTGGGATTGCTTGGTCATACTGTAGTTCTATTTTCTAGTTTTTTAAGGAACCTCCATATTATTCATCATAGTGGCTGTATCAATTTACATTCCCACCAACAGTGCAAGTGGGTTCCCTTTTCTCCACACCCTCTCCAACATTTATTGTTTGTAGATTTTTTGAAGATGGCCATTCTGACTGGTGTGAGGTGATACCTTATTGTAGTTTTGATTTGCATTTCTCTAATGATTAGTGATGTTGAGCAATCTTTCATGTGTTTGTTGACAATCTGTATATCTTCTTTGGAGAAATGTCTATTTAGGTCTTCTGCTCATTTTTTGATTTTTTTTTTTTTTAATATTGAACTCCATTAACTGCTTGTATATTTTGGAGATTAATCCTTTGTCAGTTGCTTCATTTACAAGTATTGTCTCCCATTCTGAGGGTTGGGTTTTCATCTGGGTAATGGTTTCCTTTGTTGTGCAAAAGATTTTAAGTTTCCTTAGGTCCCATTGGTTTATTTTTGTTTTTATTTCCATTTCTCTAGGAGGTGGGTCAAAAAGGATATTGCTGTGATTTATGTCATGGAGTATTCTGCCTGCTTTCCTCTAAGAGTATTATAGTGTCTGGCACTACATTTAGGTCTTTAATCCATTTTGAGTTTATTTTTGTGTGTGGTCTTAGGGAGTGTTCTAATCTCATTCTTTTACATGTAATTGTCCAGTTTTCCCAGCACCACTTATTGAAGAGGCTATCTATTCTCCATTGTATATTCTTACCTCTTTTATCATAATTAAGGTGACCATATGTTCGTGGGTTTATCTCTGGGCTTTCTATCCTGTTCCATTGATCTATATTTCTGTTTTTGTACCAGTACCATACTGTCTTGAATACTGTAGCTTTGTAGTATATTCTGAAGTCCAGGAGCTTGATTCCTCCAGCTCCACTTGTCTTTCTCAAGATTGCTTTGGCTGTTCAGGGTCTTTTGTGTTTCTATACAAATTGTGAAATGTTTGTTCTAGTTCTGTGAAAAATGTCATTGGTAGTTTGATAGGGATTGCATTGAATCTGTACATTGTTTGGGGTAGTATAGTCATTTTCACAATGTTGATTCTTCCAATCCAAGAACATGGTATATCTCTCCATCTGATTGTATCATCTTTAATTTCTTTCATCAATGTCTTATAGTTTTCTGCATACAGGTCTTTTGTCTCCTTAGGTAGGTTTGTTCCTAGGCATTTTATTCTTTTTGTTGCAATGGCAAATAGGAGTGTTTCTTTAATTGCTCTTTCAGATATTTCATCATTAGTGTATAGGAATGCAAGAGATTTCTGTGCATTAATTTTGTATCCTGCTACTTTACCAAATTCATTGTTTAGCTCTAATAGTTTTCTGGTAGCATCTTTAGGATTCTTTATGTATAGTATCATGTCATCTTCAAACAGTGATAGTTTTACTTCTTCTTTTCCAATTTGGATTCCTTTTATTTCTCTTTCCTCTCTGATTGCTGTGGCTATAACTTCCAAAACTATGTTGAAGAATTCTGGTGAGAGTGGGCAAACTTGCTTTATTCCTGATCTTAGTGGAAATGGCCTAAGTTTTTAAGCATTAAGAATGAGGTTGGCTGTTGGTTTGTGATATATGGCCTGAATTATGTTGAGGTAAGTTCCCTCCATGAATACTTTATGTAGGGTTTTTATCATAAATGGTGTTGAATTTTGTTGAAAGCTTTTTCTGCATCTATTGATATTGTCATATGCTTTTTATCTTTCAGTTTGTTAATATGGTATATCACATTGATTGATTTATGTATGTTAAACAATCCTTGCATTCCTGGGATAAGCCCCACTTGATCATGGTGTATGATCCCTTTAATGTGCTGCAGGATTCTTTTGGCTAGTCTTTTGTTGAGCAGTTTCGCATCTATTTCATCACTGATATGCGCCTGTAGTTTTCTTTTTTTGTGACATCTTTGTGTGGTTTTTGTATCAGAGTGATGTTGGCCTTGTAGAATGTGTTTAGAGGTTTCCTCCCTATGCTATATTTTTGAAGAGTTTGAGACGGATAAGTGTTACTTCTTCTCTAAATGTTTGATGGAATTCGCTGGTGAAGCCATCTAGTCCTGGGCTTTTGTTTGTTCGAAGTTTTTTAACCAAAGTCTCAATTTCAGTGCTTGTGATTTGTCTGTTTATATTTTCTATTTCTGCCTGATTCAACCTTGGAATGTTGTGCTTTTCTAGAATTGGTCTATTTCTTCCCGGTTGTCCATTTTATTGGCATAGAGTTACTTGTAGTAATCTCTCATAATCGTTTGTATTTCTCAAGTGTCAGTTGTTACTTCTCCTTTTACATTTCTAATTCTGTTGATTTGAGTGTTCTCTTTTTTTTTTTTTTTTTGATGAGTCTGGTTAATGGTTTATTAATTTTGTTTATCTTCTCAAAGAACCATCTTTTAGTTTTATTTATCTTTGGTATTGTTTCCTTCATTTCTTTTTCATTTATTTCTGATGTGATCTTTATGATTTCTTTCCTTCTGCTAACTTCAGGGGTTTTTTGTTCTTCTTTCTCTGATTGCTTTAAGTGTAAGGTTAAGTTGTTTATTTGAGATAGTTCTTGTTTCTTGAAGTAGGATTGTATTGCTATATACTTCCTTCTTAGAACTGCTTTTGCTGCATCCCATAGATTTTGGTTCATCATGTTTTCCTTGGCATTTGTTTCTAAGTATTTTTTGATTTCCTCTTTGATTTCTTTAGTGATCCCTTGGTTATTTAATAACATATTGTTTAGTCTCCATGTGTTTGTATTTTTTACAGATTTTTTCCTGTAATTGATATCTAGTCTCTTAGCGTTGTGGTCAGAAAAGATACTTGATATGATTTCAGTTTTCTTAAATCTATAAGGCTTGATTCGTGACCCAAGTTATGACCTATCCTGGAGAATGTTCCATGAGCACTTGAGAAAAAGTGTTTTCTGTTGTTTGCTGATGCAATGTCCTATAAATATCAATTAAGTCCATCTTGTTTGATGTATCATTTAAAGCTTGTGTTTCCTTATTTATTTTCATTTTGGTTGATCTCTCCATTGGTGAAAGTGGGGTCTTAAAGTCCCTTACTATGATTGTGTTGCTGTCAATTTCCTCTTTTATGGCTGTTAGCATTTGCCTTATGTATTGAGGTGCTTGTATGTTGGGTGCATAAATATTTAAAATTGCTATATCTTCTTCTTGGATTGATCCCTTGATCATTATGTAGTGCCCTTCTTTGTCTCTTGTAATAGTCTTTATTTTAAAGTCTATTTTGTCTGATATGAGAATTGTTATCCCAGCTTTCTTTTCATTTCCATTTGCATGGAATATCTTTTCCCATCCACTCACTTTCAGTCTGTATGTGTCCCTAGGTCTGACATGGGTCTCTTGACAGCATATATATGGGTTTTGTTTTTGTATCCATTCAGCCAGCCTATGTCTTTTGGTTGGAGCATTTATTCCATTTACATTTAAGGTAATTATCAATATGTATATTCTTATTACCATTTTCTTACTTTTTTTTTTTTTTTTTTTTAGGTCTTTTCTTTGTCTTGTGTTTCCTGCCTAGAGAAGTTCCTGTAGTGTTTGTTGTAAAGCTGGTTTGGTGGTGCTGTATTCTCTTAACTTCTGCTTTTCTGTAGGGGTTTTAATTTCTCTGTTGAATCTGAATGAGATCCTAACTGGGTAAAGTAGTCTTGGTTGTAGATTTTTCCCCTTCATCACTTTAAATATGTCCTGTCACTCCCTTCTGGCTTGCAGAGTTTCTTCTGAAAGAAAGCTAAACAGACATTTCCTGAATAGTTTTATAGTGAGATGAAAGAATGGAAACGACACTGAATAAAGCTAATGCAAACAAAACTTTGATTCACTATTTAAAGCTTCATGGAATCTAACCTTTTAAACGTGTATTTTGCAAGCACACAAATGACCTTTAAAACTAAGTGGTAAAATCTGTTGTTAGATTCATAGTGGTTTGCTATTGGTGTTGGGTGTTGGAATTTTTTTTTTCTTGACATATCTTTAGAAATTCTTCTGTGTTCCAATAAATAGTGATTAAATAGGATAAAAAAGGAAAAGGAAAACTGGTCAGAAGAAAATTTTCTGTCTATGCACATCTTAATTTAAGCAGAAGATTGGAGGAATTTTCCAGGGCTGCATTAAAATGTTTGTTTTACAATATTCAGAAGCAGTGGTTCACCTCTTGCTATTTAGGCTGTTTAGCATAGAAGTTAAGGGGGCAAGAGCTAAACTCTGAGATTATATGTGCCTCTTTCCCAACATGTTAATTAGCCTTTCTAAATATTTTTTGTAATCTAGAAAGTGAAGCTAAGACTTAACATTCCTCATAGGGTCTCACTGAGGATCAAATGAAGCAGTGTTTGTAAATCAATTATTCTGGTACCTGGTTTATGCTCAGAACTCAATATATGTGAGTAATTATTATGGTATTATACAGAAAAACTCTTGTATACAATGTTTTATAATTTAAAATTTCATAATTTCTGATATTTATGAAACTGTTGACATCTTTATGTTTCTGTATTTTTTTCAAGTATATTGTGAACATTGCCTCTGGATTGCTTTTCTTTTGAGTGCACCAACATAATGCACATAGTATATATTCATTTTTTGACAAACATCATAACTTTGATAATAATGAAAATCGTTGCTAGTAAACAATTCAGTTAATGGCTACAAACAACATGAATTTCCCAGTACTCTTACTGATGGATTTTTTGTCTTTTTTTCCCATAGTCTGGTTATTCATAAGAAGAAGCTGAGGTCTTGATGTCCGTTTTCCAATTCATGTGGTAAATAATTTCTCAGAATTTTTTCTCTTCTGACATTTCCCCTTTGTTTCTAAAAGCTCACTTTATTCTGATAGAAGTACTTTTATTCTTCTTCTTCTTTACTGACATCCTGGGATGATTATACCAGTGCTACTCTTTGCTCTGTGCTTAAACTCAGTGACTTTCTCCCACAGAAATAAAAACTATTTTAGAAGAAAAATTATATGTGATGCATTACTACATTATATAGTTTATTTTATTTGGAGTCAACCCTTTTGAAGTAGAGCTCCCATGTAGTGTAACTTATTAACCTCTAGAATTTCAAAGAAATTATACATAAGCATTTTTCTTTCTCCATTGTCAAATATTTATCCATGGTTATAACAACATTCATATGGGATTATCGAGTTTTGTATATTTTAATCATATTCTATATCTTCTAAAGATTGTTACATAAAGCAATATATAAATATGTATATGCACATATATAATATGTGTGTGTATATACATGTATGTATTTATATGCCAAAATAATATTTTGAATGAATATTCTTGAAAGAATCATATAGAGTTTAAACAATCAAATATGAGTAGGCCATATTGGACACCCATGGCTGTATTTAGGGATTGATAGATGTAAAATTTCTGAGAAGAACTATTTAATTTAGTAATGGAAGTGAAGGCTTCTCATATTGTGAACCACAGGACAATGATAAGAAGTATATTGATTTCTACTTTAATATGATCTCTGCTTTACTGGAAATTTGAAAAACGATGGAACCAGACAAAGTATGCAAGTTAGAGGAACTAATTATAGTTATGGTTGGGAAGGATCTTCAGATGTTGTAGCTCAAGAATAACAAGAGAGGAAGTTAACATGGGAGAGCACAGACACGTATTTTGGGGACTGCAGGAAGAGGAGGTCAGGAGAACTGAAATTCCAAAAGGTAAAAATTAGCAAGCAAAACCTGAAGATTCACAGAGGAAAATTTAGGTATCATGTATATATATTGAATGGAGGAGCAAAGTAAGTCTATTAACACAGATGTTGCATAATTTTGAGAAAGTAGTTCCTAACATTGAAGTATTTGATTATGTCCTATATCTGTGATCTTCATTGGGCATGGGGAGTTCTGAATAAACGATACTAATTATAGCTGAAAAGAAACATAAAAATATTAGTATGTTCTTCTGGATAAAGAAAGTTAGAGCGTCTCCTGTGTCTCACGTGTTTCTACAGAGACAAAAGATCATGAGTTGGAAATTGATAGCCACAGCACACAATATGCATTTCTCATGGGCTTGTCCATAACAAGAAGAATATCCTAGATAAAACTGTGAAGTAAAGGGTTACGATAAGACCTGAATTATACACTTGATGAGAAACAGGAAGGAATACAGAAACTTTTCAATAGACATACTGTATTTCCCACATACAAATCTACTGAAAAGTCAGAATAGCTTATGGTTATTTTATCACCAAAGCTACTTGTTTCTTCAGGAGTTATTTGAACTGCAGAGGATATATAACTCTAAAGTTCATTAGAAAGTTTGGACTCAAATGAAAGGAGAAAGACTGTGTCAAGTTTACAGATAACACAGCATTTATTTATAAAGCATGTTTAATTTTCCATGGGGATTAATGGAGAAAATATTAGCAAGAATGTGTACAGAATATTAATGGTACTCTTTTGAAGCAAAGGTCATATAATTACTTTGAGAATTTTCTAAAATGTTGTTTCTTTTTTAAATATTTTGAGAAAAAATTTAAAGATTAAAAAATTGAAATTTTCTTAAATGGTAATTTAATGATTATAATAAACTATTATGCACATGTGGCAAAATATGAATTAATAGAGGAAATTCTTAAAAGTTTGAAGAAATATTAAGGTTTATGAGTCTAATGTCATCCAGATTCTCTCAGGATCAACACTACTTGGAAACTTAATAGAAATCCAAATTCTTGAGTTTCTCCCCAAATTTAGTGAATCAGATACTCCAGGGGTGGGTCTCAGCACTCTGTGTTTTATCAAGCTCTCCAGGTCATTCTTATACATGCTAACTTTGTAGAGCCACCAATCTACTACTATTGTACTTGAATTAGGGTTACAAGAAAAAAAGTAATAACTGAGAACAATAGCAACAATAACAAAAACACTTAGATTAGATTCTCAGAATAACAGCAAATAATGTTTAATATAAGCATGTCCCACATAGGACATGGGTGGTGTTAATACTAAAGCTCATTAATTATTTATCTGAAGTTCAAATTTAACTGAGTGTCTTATGTTTTATCGGGCAACCCTTACTTGAATGGCTAAGACTAGTGATAGGTCAGATAATGTAACCCTTTCATTTTGAACATGGAAATACTCAGGTTTAAAAAGATGTTATAAATGACTATGTTCCAGAGTTGGTTTACTTCAAAGGGTGAGTCTGTGTGCAAGAAATATGTCGAATCCTTGCTCAGTGCTCTTTCCACTATTTCCTCTTCTATATACCCTAAACTCATGAATGGTTGTCTTAGTCTGATTAGACTACCATTAAAAAAATACTATAGGTTGGGTGACTTAAAAAACAGAAGTTGGTTTACTCACAATTCTGGAGACTGAAAGTCTGTGATCAGGTTTCCAATATAGTCAGTTTGTAGTGAGATATCTCCTCTTGATTGGCACAAGGCCTTCTTGCTATGTTCCCATGTGGCAGAGAGAGAGAAAACAATCTCTCTAGGATCTCTTCTCATCATGAGAGTTCCACTTTCATGATCTCCTCTAAACCTCTAAACTTGATTGCATCCCAAATGTCCCATCTCCAAATACCATCACATTGAGGGTCAGGGCTTCAACATATGAATTTGGGGGGACACAGTTTAGCTCACAGCAAGTATTAATCTGTATCTTATAAATGTATAAGAATTTCAACTTTTCCTTGAAAAATTATATCTAGAAATTTAATATAAAGAAAATAAATGCAGAAATACATAACAAAATATAGTATTTCTGAGAAAAATCCTGGAGTGTTTTTGATCTGAATTGCCCACATTCATGAAGTTCTAAACTGTACAACAGTCAATGAAGCCACATAATCCAGAGTATATATTGAATCTTCCTATATCATGTAGACCAAAGTGCATATCAACTAACAAGGATTAATTTTTTAAATTAATAGACTTTATTTTTTTGAGCAGTTTTAGGTTTGCAGAAAGTAGAGTTCCATTATACCACCCTCTGTTTCCCCTGTATTATTAACATCTTTATAAGTCAATGGACATATTTGTTACAATTGATAAGCCAATATTGATACATAATTATTAAATAAGGTTCCTGGTTTATTAATGTTCAGTCTTTGCAGTTTATATTCTGAGTTTTGTCAAATGTATAATACCACATATCCATCATTATGTTATTGTTCTAAACTCCCCTATGCTCAAGGATTCATTTCTAAACTAGATGTTTTCAGTGATTGCAAAGTGAAGTCTTTACTGCAGATATCTAAAAAGAGTTACTTGAATAGAGGAAGAGAAACAGCTTTAATTCTTATTCCCACAGAAGCAATTTCTAGGGTTGTACATTTGTTACTGCATTCTTATTTCCTTTTTATTTTCAGTAAGTTCATGGCCCTAAATTATATGAACTTTAGAGATGAAATTTTTCATCTCCCAAAATTCACCCTGAGTACCACCAAATAAAATCAAACATAGAAAATAAGAATAATTAAAAGGACTCAAGTAAAATCAGAATCTTCTCTGAGTCTCTTGGCTGTACTAAGTGATGTAGAGCAGAAATTTATGCTACCTTTCTAATAGTAAAGCAATCTTTTTTATTTGCTGTATTCAAGCACTAGCATTTGGTTGGTTACATTTCAGCAAAATTTCATGTTGTTAATAGTCTGTTCAAAACAGCCACTTCAAAGATCTCTTTCTGCAGTCGTGTTTGATATTGGTTTTTGTTCTTAGTCCTTTGTGAGGTGCATTAATTGGATTTTACACTAATCGAAACTGTTTGCCAAACAGTTACTTTGACAATTTGGAATGGAGTTTCTATGTTTGCCTTGCATGCAGGCTCAGTCTGGATCATGGTAGATACCAGAAAACTGGTAGATATGCATTCTTCTTTTACCACTCTTCAACATTTTAACTTCATGGTTAATTATGTTCAATCTGCATACCTTTATAGATAATAGGAAATTTTAATTACAAAACTTCTTTTTATTTTTGTACCTTTCTAGTTCTGCTGGCTAGAAAACTATACCTATTTGGGTCACTGCACTTTTTTCTTTTAGATTTTATTGGTTATTTAAGTTCCAACAGAAAAAAAAAAAAAAAATATATATATATATATATATCTTCTGTCTAATAAAAGCATTGTCAAATAAAACTGAGCTAACTTGAGACACACTAATTACATTCAAACATTGAAATCTAGCATATATTTTTGAAGGAAAATTTGAGCTGTGATTTAGATTATTAAAAATAATTCTAGTTAAGCTACAAAATGACATTCAGGAAACAATTCACAGACACTCAACAAAGAAGAAGTATATAGTCACCGAGTATTAAATATTACAAAACACAACATGTTAAAAATTCACTAGTGTTGCTTTTAGGTGAATAAATTGTGAAATTTGAGAGTTCAGGGTATTAGCATGGAAGGGAACTATTATTATTTTTAAATGGCACTCTCTTAAATCACATTAGTTTTTACTCACCAATATACCGTTAGTATTATATAAGTTTTGCGTGACAAATGAGGTTAACCTTTGACAAAATTAACAGACGGGGAAATTTGTCAGCAACAATCACATGTGCCTTTAATTAGATTTTAGATCTATATTTATTTTGAATGTCTCTTTACTTATCACCAGTGCACTCATTTCTTATATCTGACTAATTTTAATCAATGTAGAATGCTTATAATACACAGACATTTTCTCAAATAACTTATCAGTTTGGTTGATATGATTGAGTCAGCTATCTTCTCTCTCAATGCGCAGAAATTATATATTTCTCTATAACATTAAGTATCACAGTCTAATCCAGAAATCAGACCATCACACTATACTGTCTTCGATTTTCACTCTCACTTTTTAAATTTATTTTTAAATCTAGGATGTATTTGTTCATTTCAAATTCAAAAAATTTCCTGCTTTCTTTGGAACATGACTTATACCACATTTATTTTTAGAATAGAAGAAGGAATGATTCTACCCTTTTCTCTAAAACAGCATGTCCCTAGTGTTTTCAGTAGAATTTGGTCAAATATATTATGGAAACATATCATGTGTTTTTCATCTCGTCCATGTCCACTGTTAACATAGTAAAGATTCTGATTAAAATGCAAAACAAGAAATTGTGATTAATACATAATTTACTGAACACATTTACTTTCCAACATTCCTCTCTCCTACCTCTTTAAGGGGACATGCAGCATCCATGGATCATGCTGCTCTTAATATTGACAGAGTAGAGAGTAAAGAAAACAGGATTCTGCTTTCTAACTGGATGTTGATGTTCTTAAGTCATTAAACTACCTAGCTAACATGAAACATGGTTTAATCTTTCTTAGGGTGCTCTGCAAAACCAAAGTATGTCTATATGCTTTGTAAGTAATCAATTCTGAAAAATACTGAATAAAAACCATGGGATAAGTTCAGTGGACAACCACTGCCCCCACCCTAAAATCTATTTAAACACTTACCTATTGCTTTCATAAAGATAAAAGCACTTTCCCTAAAACCCTTAATATTTAAAATAGAACAATACTAAATGAAACACTAAAAACATAAGAATAAAATTACTCTTAGTCACAAAGACTAGAAGATAAGAAAGATGAATACATATACCCAATTCCCAGAAAAATTGTGAACTTCCTAAAAGTACTCCACTCAGAAATGAGTAAACAAAAACTAGAGAACTGGCAGGAGAAATCCTAAATCCAAAATCCAGCTCTAAAGCTTGATAGTTTGTTTCCATTGGATAACTAGCTGACACCTCTAAATTTCAGCTGTAAAATGTGTACACAAATAGAAATCAAATCATCAGTTAATTTGGACTTTAGCTGAGATTACTGATGTAAAATCTTAGCACAGTACCTGGCACATGGTAATCACACATTTTATTAGTTATCATAATGAAACTCTATTACGGCAGTATGTCAACAATATAAATATTCTGTGCTCTTAAGGAGGCAGGTCTCCAAGACTCTCCCTAGCAAGAAATTGGAAGAGAGGGATAATTCAAATACTTGAGAAGTTTTTCTGCACATATGCTGTTTGCTATTGGAGGCTTGGGTAAATTTTATAAGTGATAATTTGCTAATAATGAAATGATTGTGTCACACCCTACATTAAATATAGGTGCAGAAAATAGGTGCTCAAGTCACATCTCTCTAGAACCAAGGCAATCTAAATCTAGGGTGGTTTCTGTGGCATTTATTAAAATGAAGTTACCAAGAGAAGTACAAAAAGACAGCTATTTGTTTCATTTTTGTACTCTACCTAAGAGCTGTAGGGGTCACTTTGGACTAAAATATGTTTGTAATGTATGGCTTCTAAAGAGAAATAAGATGTTATGAATTCCTATAATTAAAGTTTTCTCTATGCTCACACAGAATATGAAAATTCTCTGAAATATGTTTTACCAGAGTGTATAAATTGTCACAAAACAGAATGAAAAAAAAATGAAAAAGGTACACAGGTATATATTAATAAAGTATACACTTATAAAATGTATTAATAGATTACAGATCAGAAAGAAAGGAAATTTTATTGATTTGAGTCCTCTCCCTTTTTTTCTTGATGATCTGGCTAAGCGTTTATCAATTTTGTTGATCTTCTCAAAGAAGCAGCTTTTAGTTTTATTGTTCTTTCATATTGTTTTCTTCATCTCTATTTCACTTATTATTGCCCTGATCTTTATGATTTCTTTCCTTCTACTAACTTTGGGTTTTATTTGTTCTTCTTTCTCCAGTTGCTTTCGGTGTAAGTTTAAGTTGTTTATTTGAGAGTTTTCTTGTTTCTTGAGGTAAGATTGTATTGCTATAAACTTCCCTCATAGAACTGTTTTTGATGAATCCCATAGGTTTGGGGTCATTGTGTTTTCATTGTCATTTGTTTCTATGTATTTTTTATTTCCTCTTTGATTTATTCAGTGATCCTTTGGCTATTTAGTAGCCTATTGTTTAGCCTCCATGTGTTTCTGTTATTTTACAGTGTTTTTTTTTTTTTTTTCATAATTGATTTCTAATCTCATAGAGTTGTGGTTGGAAACGACGCTTGACATGATTTCAATTTTCTTAAATTTACTGAAGCTTGATTTGTGACCAAAGATGTTCTCTGTCCTGGAGAATGTTCCATGTGCACTTGAGAAGAAAGTGTATTCTGCTGCTTTTGGATGGAATGTCTTATAAGTATCAGTTAAGTATATCTTGTCTAATGTGTCATGTAAGGCTTGTGTTACTTTCTTAATTTTCTGTCTGGATGTTCTATCCATTGGTGTAAGTAGGGTGTTAAAGTCCCCCACTATTATTGTGCTACTGTTGCTTTCCCCTGTTATGGCTGTTAGCATTTGTCTTATGTATTGAGGTGCTTCTATGTCGTTATGCACCTGAAAATAACACAACATTGTAAATCAATTTTACTCCAATAATTTTTTTTAAAAGATAGGGAAGGAAAATAAACATGAAATATATAAAATTTATAATAATTATAATTTATAATAATTATAATTATATAATTATAATTATAATTATAATTATAATTATAATAATTTATAATAATTATAATTATATAATTTATATAAATTATAATAATTATATAATATATAATATATATAATTATATATAATAATTATATATTATATAATTATAATAATTATAATAATTATAATAATTATAAGCATGCAGCAGTATTTAAATTCCTTTGAATCAGTTATGACATAGCCAGAGAGAATCAAAATCATGAATTGATGACTAATGTGTGTAATAGAGAAAAGAGCAAATATAAAACAATCATGGACTCCTAGAGACACATGAGTGCTCCAGTGCCTCATAGTAAAGGACAGGCTGTGATAAAACACTGAACAATGAGTAGAATCCAAGTTCTAGTGGATTGAGAAATCATGGAACTGACTTTAGGAAGAAAAAAGAAAAGTGAATATAGCCACTCTCCTTCTGGATGAGACAGATATGTTGGTATAGAGTTTTTTTTGTTTTCTTTTTTTTTGTTTTTTTTCTTGTGGTATGCTTTCTCTCACTGTTGTGGCCTCTCCCATTGTGGAACACAGGCTCTGGAACCACAGGCTCAGCAGCCATGGCTCATGGGCCCAACCACTCCGCGGCATGTGGGATCTTCCCAGACCAGGGCACGAACCCGTGTCCCCTGCATCGGCAGGCAGACTCTCAAACACTGCGTCACCAGGGAATCCCAGTATAGAGTTTTAACCCATTCCATTAGGAGGAAAATGTTTAATAACTTGGTAAAAATCTTTGCCCTCTCCCCTCTCCTATTCCACATTTTACCAACAACTCATTACAGACATACAAAGCACACTCATGATTTTTTACATAGTTATTGACTATATTACCCACTGTGTACATTTCACACCCATGGCTCATTTATTTTGAAACTTCAAGTTTGTATCTCTTAATCTCCTCACCTATTTCTTTTTTCCTCCACCCCCATCCCTTCTGGTAACTACCTATTTTTTCTTTGTATCTATAAGTCTGTTTCCGTTTTGTTATGTTTGTTCATTTGTTTTGTTTTTTAGATTCCACATGTCAGTGAAGTCATGCAATATTTGTGTTTCTCTGACTTATTTCACATATCATAATTCCCTATAGATCAATTCTTGTTGCTATAAATGACAGGATTTTATTCTTTTTATGACTAATATTCCATTGTGCATGTGTGTGCATGTGTGTGTGTGTGTATGACATGTTCTTTATCCATTCATCTGTTGATGGACCCTTAGGTTACTTCCATATCTTGGGTAATGTAAATAATGCTGCAATGAACAGAGGTGCATATATCTCTTCTAATTAGTGTTCTCATTTTCTTTGGATAAATATCCAGTGGAAATGCTGGGTCATATGGTAGTTCTATTTTTAATTTTTTGAGAAATCTCCATACTTTTTTTTCCATTGTGGCCACACCACTTTACATTCCCACCAACAGTGCATGAGGGTTCCCTTTTCTCAATGCTACTTATATACTGTCTTTTTGATAATAGCCATTCTGACAAGTATGGTTTTGATTTGCATTTCCCTGATGAAGAGTGATGGTGAGCATCTTTGTCTGTGCCTGTTGACCATTTATATATCTTCCTTGGAAAAATGTCTGTTCAAATTCTCTGCCCATTTTTTAATTGGGTTGATTGTTTTTTTGATGATGAATTGTATGAGTTCTTTGTGTGTTTTGGATATTAACCCCTTATCAGAGATATTATTTGCAAATATATTCTTTCATTCAGTAGGTGATCTTTTTGTTTTATTGATAATTCCCTTCACTGTGCAGAAGCTTTTTAGTTTGATGTAGTCCCATTTGTTTATTTTGTTTTTGTTTCTCCTGACTGAAGAGACATATCCAAAAACATATTACTAAGACCAACACCAAAGAGCTTACTGCCCATGTTTTCTTCTAGAAGTTTTATAGTTTCAGGTCTTACATTTATGTCTTTAATCCATTTTGAGTATATTTTTGTTTATAGTGTGAGAGTTGAGTACAGTTTGATTCCTTTTCATGTAGCTGTTTATTTTTCCAAGCACCATTTATTGAAGAGGCTGTCTTTTCCCCATTGTATATTTTTGCCTCCTTTGTCATAGATTAATTGGCCATATCATTAATTGGGCTGTCTCTTCTGCTCCATCAATCTATGTGTCTGTTTTTGTGCCAATACCATATTGTTTTGATTACTGTAGCTTTGTAGTATAGTTTGAAATCAGGGAGCATGATACATCCAGGTTCGTTCTTTTTCAGATTGTTTTGGCTATTTGAGGTCTTATGTGTTTCCATACAAATTTTAGAATTATTTGTTTTAGTTCTGTGGACAAAGCCATTGGCATTTTTGAATTATGTTAAATAAGAATGGAGAAATGCATTAATATCAGTACCAATAACCAAAAGATCATAACTAATTAGAAACAATGGTCAAAATATAACAAGATTAAATTTCATGAAGATAAATACAATTTCTCCTACTTGAGGAGGAGGGAAGCTGTTCTTCATTTATAGTAGCTATTTGGAAAGTGTGCATCAAACTTTCAATTAATCATAACTTTTGTGTGATTTACAAGTAAAATATAACCATGAAATAAGCTATTGTTATCTACCTTGACATATATATCCTGAATGAGAAAGCTGATAGGCCTGTCTTCTGAAAATGCCATTAACCTTATTTGAAGAATTATGTTACATTTTTGGTAGGAAATTTTAAGAAGAATGTAGAAAATTCAAATGCATTCACACAGTAACAAGGGTGGTAATGTAACTCAAAAGCATACCTTATTAATAAAAATAAACTAAAAGTAAGATTTGGGGAAGGAAAGCCAACACAGGAATACTCAGATATTGAGGAATGTCAAGTAAGATTATTACATTTGTTTTCCTTTACTGAGGATATGAAGTAGAAATGACAAATGGAATGTAGAAACAAATTTTCACTCAACATCAAAAATAGTTCTCTATTACAGTTGTGTAAATGGGGAATTTTCTACTTAGAAGATACCCAAAAGTAGTAGAAGATACTACTTCTTTGCAATTAAACAGAGAAGATAGACGGTGGTGGGAGAAGATAATCTGCATTTTTCCTTCTTGTCCTAAAATTCTATGATTCTGTGTTAATCCAATAAAGTAGACCAGAAGATGATGAAAGATTTAGCTCAGGACCTTACAATAGGAAGGTAAACCCTGAAGAAAGACATTATAAAATGTCTTCACTGAAATCAATAGCTTGTGCCTGAGAATAAATGAATTACTATAATTTCTGAGAATAAAAATTTGTCATACTATATCAAAACTTTTAATAGGTGTGAAAGAAAAAATGCTGAGTGAAAAATTTACTTGATTGTAATGAATGTTACTAAGTTCAGTAGGTATGGAGATATTAAAATCACAATCCTTTATGTCCAAAGTAGACACTGCATTTCCCTAGTGGCCTTTTAAATTTACACTATGAATCGATGATCTCTGAAGGCCTTGCGATTTCTAATGTTTTATGCTTCTGTGATATGTTGTCATTCTGTGATGTAATCACTTGAAATAGACTTTGCCAAGAAGAGTTCTTTTCTCAATTATGATTTATCGAAGACTTTCTTGTTCCCTACCTGTTACTGATGACCCAACATAACAACCAACTGAACATTTTGACTTCTCATGTTTCAAGCAAATATTTGACATCATATTGGTAAAGTTTTAATCGCTTTGAATTAATTTTCTTATCTTTAAGATTGCTGTTACCTATATGCCTTTTGGAAAGTTTCTAAGTACTAAAAAAATATCTCTTATGAAGTCTTTTGGGACAAGGAAGCATATAGAAGATTCTATTAATGACTTTTTTTATTAATCCTCATACTTCTGTGAGAAGTATATCCTTGATATGCAGGTGAAAGAAGATTATATAGCCAAGTAGTAAGCCAGAGTATTTCAGTATAGCTTAGGAAACTATAGCAAGAGTTTATTTTCTGATTAGGTTTACTATTTGCTGAGAATTGCTCTTGTTAGAAATAATCCCACAAACAGATTTAAGAATTCTTTTCAGGAAATATAATAATAGAAAAAAAAAGGTAAAAATGAGGTAGTACTCACATAAACCTATGAAACCAAGTTACAGAGAATCAACATCCATGTAATAGACTAGCCTTAAATAATATTTGACTGGAAAGATGGGATACAAATAATTTAAACTTTTGAATGATTAGTTTGAATTTGATGTATATATCATGGATATTGACTAAAATATTCTAGGCAGCAATATGCCTTTTTAATATAAAATTAATATAAATTTACCATTAGATATTTGCAATTATCTTTTGAATATAATTTTTCTTTCACAATTTTTTTTCTATGCTTATTTAACATAAATGATGTGCATAACTCTTCTAGAATTTTGAGACCAGCATAAAATTTAGTGTTCATCCTACAGGTGCTTCATATTTATTGAGAAATAAATTTGAACTCTGAAATGTTTAAAATGAAGGAACTGATTATGTTCACAGTGCCTGACATATATATATATATACTTAGGTGTTCAGGTTAAACATCATGCATTATGTAGTAATTTGATTTATAAGAATATCAATTTTCTTTGTTAAGGAACCTTACTGAAAACAGAATTAATAATATAATATTTTTAGTAAATTTTACATTTTAAATTATCCCATTGTTTTACTTGACATTAGTGAAAAATACTATGAGATATTGCATTTAAATCTAAAATTAGAAAATCATTTTAAAATAATTTAAGTGGCTTGTCAATATTCACATAAGTAACAAATGCCCAATTCAGTATTTTTGATTCCAAATACAGTGTTCCATCCTCATATCTAACTATGCTTTCTTCTTTGCTATAGCAGCACTGCGTGAAGTCATAACATTTGTACAGTTTTACAGACACATAAGACAGATGAATGATGGCAGATAACTGCAAACCATACTAATTGTGAAAGTAAGTCAGTAGTTATGCCTTAATAATGATGGCCACTGCTGTATTTCTTCAAATAATTTTTGTCTTCTTAGATTACATTTCTTTTTAAAAAATTTTATTGAAATGTAGTTGAATTACAATGCTGTGTTAATTTCTTCTGTACAGCAAAGTGATTCAGTTACACACACACACACACACACACACACACACACACACACACACACACACACACACACACACATATATATATATATATATACTTTTTCATATTCTTTTCCATTATGGTTTATCACAGGATATTGAATATACTTCATTGTGTTATACAGTAGGACCTTATTGTTTATCCATATATATATTATAAACTATACATAATATATATAAACTATATTATATTATGACATAATATATTATATATTATATTATATAAACTATATATATACATATATGTATTATATTATATATATAAACTATATATAATAGTTTGCATCTGCTAATCCCAAACCCCCAATCCTTCTCTCTTCCACCCTTCTTTCCCCTTGGCAATCACAAATCTGTTCTCTATGTCTGTGAGTTTGATTAGGTCCATTTATTTATTTTTGCTTTTACTTCTATTGCCTTGGGAGATTGATCTAAGAAAACACTGGTATGATTTATGTCAGAGAATATTTTGCCTATGTTCTCTTATAGGAGTTTTATAGTGTCATGTTTTCTATTTAAGTCTTTAAGCCATTTTTAGTTTATTTTTGTGTATGGTGTGAGGGTGTGTTCTAACTTCATTGATTTGCATGAGACTGTCCAACTTTCCCAACATCACTTGCTGAAGAGACTGTCCTTTCCCCATTGTATATTCTTGCCTCCTTTGTCGAAGATTAATTGACCATAGGTGTATGGTTTATTTCTGGTCTCTCTCTTCTGTTCCATTGATCCATATGTCTGTTTTTGTGCCAGTATCACAGTCTTTTGATTACTGTAGCTTTGTAGTACTGTCTGAAGTCTGGGAGGGTTAGATTATATTTCTTAATAAATTTTCTTCTCCAGCTTTCATTTACATTTTTAAGTTGGAAAGCCATCCTTGAAGAAGTTCCCTTGAACTTCATGGAAAAAGAAAACTGCCTGGATTTAGTTTAACCATGCATGTATTGTGCCCCTAGTCTGAAGCCCTTAAATAATTATCCCATAAAATATGAAAATAATTTTAAACATTAGTTAAAAAAAAAGTATTTAAATAAAGTTTTTTTCAGAATCTTTAATACAGGTTATATATATATCACAATAAATATAAATCCATAACTATAGATTGGTTTCACAATATAACACAAATATTTCTTTATTGTTAATTCTTGCTGTATGAATTGTTTTATAATTCTCTTTTTACAAGTTATGCTAGAGATCTCTCCCTGTATATTCTATTCGCATCCCAGGATCTATATTCAGAACACCAGACTTTCTGCTTCAATACATTTGGCATGTGTCTATCAGTCTTACTGTCTTAATTATCAAATGTCAATAACATACAGTTTCAATATTGTTTTTAGAGGGAGTTTTTGACTAGTATTCCAGATGCCTTTAGCAATCTGAGTACTATTCTATGGGAGAAAGAAGACAAGCTTCTGATTAATACCTACCATTTCAAAGTAGTATCCTAGGAATATTTGCTTAAATTAACTAAATATTCTCAATGCTACAAGTTAGGTAAGCTGAAGAATCAGGCTTTATATGTTAGAAAATATATATATATTTTTTTTAACCAATTCTTCACTCCCAATAATACCATGGCCTTCTATTCTCTTTCCACAACTTTCCTTGTAACCAGGATGCTTTATAAGTCTTCTAAATATTCAAATCATGTCTCTACTTCACAGTTTAGCTTATATCCCATTTGCTCCATAAAATGTTAATAATACAAAAAAAGAGCAAATTTATTATCTGAAATTATATTAAAATTAAAACTTTATAAAGATTTATAAAAACTTTATAAAATTAAAACTTTGTAAAATACAAGTAAGGTGTTTTGTTTCCAGAAGTGTCAAATTATGCTCAGAGACTGAGATTGTCTTTTCAATTAATCTATTTAACACAGGTTCACTGTGAGAATTATAATAATTCCACAAGCCAATAGCATACAGGATAATGTCTCTTATAAACCAAGAAAGAAATAACATACTCCAAACAAATAATAGATTAATTACACCGTTATTCCAGGCAAGGAGATGAAAAGAATAAAGTACAAATTTAGTTGAGACGAACCTTTCTATGAGTTGGTTGTCTGGAGATTTGGCTTAGCCACCGAGAAGCTGATGTCCAGCTGCTGGGGTAAAAGTCCCTTGCTGCTAGAGCATGTTGCTAGAGAAGGAGGACACAGGTGTTAGCCAGCAAG
Organism: Lipotes vexillifer; assembly: GCF_000442215.2. Lineage (NCBI taxonomy): Eukaryota > Metazoa > Chordata > Mammalia > Artiodactyla > Lipotidae > Lipotes > Lipotes vexillifer. The sequence continues at coordinate 288,733 of NW_006769915.1, forward strand.
ATGAGCTTCTCTGGGCAGCTGTATGGTTTTCACCACTACCTTGCAAAGTCACTTTGCCCAGGCAGGAGCTAATGTCCTAAGGTCTCCGGAGAGCCACTTAGATCAAGAGTCTTCTTCCCCAGACCCAATACTCTTAAGTTGTAGGTCAAACCTATTGGTATTTAAAACGTAAACATCCCCTAACCATAGTTGCTCCTCCACACATTCTTATCAATAACCCCAGCAGTGCTAATCAATATCTGAGCTACTGAGTGCTTATTGACAACCACAGATGTGGATGAGGGCATCCTGACACAGCTTCCTCAAGGTAAAAAACTTCACCCTTAGAACAAAACAACTTCATTCTTAGATTAAAACAATGGCAACAAAAAAGTGGATTTGGCAACATAAAAGTGGATCATATCAGATCATAAAAGTGGATCATATCAGTGGATCATATCAGATCAAAACAAAATATAAGGTGAGGGCATGTAAATTGTTGTGTTCTTTATTGAATTTCTCAATCCTGGTCCATAGGTGGTATGTGAAGAGTGAGTAATGAACATGTGCTGATGAAAGAGTTATTGTGCTTATAACTTTCTGGCATTCCTATAAGTGTTAATAATCTTTGCAAAACATATATCATATGCCATGATATATGTCATGATATATCATATGTCATGATAGTATCATGTTTTAGTGTCATATTTTAAAATAAACCTAATTTAGGAGGCAGCCCAAATGCTGAGAGATAACCAACAGAACATGACATAGGTGGTAAATCAACCTTTTCTCCACTCAAAAGTGCATCTTAAGCAACTACTAGGACAGACATAGACAGGTTTCACTTTTTTTAATATTTTGTTCCTGTTTCTATTTTTATTTTTCTAAAAGTATCCCATATCTTCTGACTCAGAACTTGAAGAAAAGGCCATTTAAGGCAGGGACGATATCATTGCTTTATTTATTATTGAATAAAGTGTACCATCAGCTTATTGGTGAGAACTGATTATATATATATAATCTGAATTTCCTAATTATTGAATATGAGTACAATGAAAAACTTCTTCTGAGATTTATACACTTGGATTAACTCACATATCCTTTGAACCTATGTTAAAGAATTCTTGGAAGACAGCATATTAAATGGATATCTGAACAGGCTGGACCTTCATAAATAATATTTTTTAAATTCTCATATTATTCTCCTGACAAAATTCTCTACAAGTAAGGTTTATTTTTGTTTAGTTGAACAATATATTAATGTTATCCATATTTCCATTTCTTTCAAATTTTCTTTCAAGTTTAATTGTTCATACTCAACTCTGAAATTTCTTTTCATTTCTAAAAGTCAAGAGCTTCTACAATTTTGTAGGAATCAGGATGTAGAACACTCAGAAAATTATGTTGTGTTATTGCAGCAAAGTGGTGAAGGCCATGAGTTTTGGATTCAAGTAAATCAGGTTTGAGGTGATTTCACAATGTATTAATAATATAACCATGGGCACATTAGTTAACCTTTTTGATTATCAATTTTGCTACAATTATTTTAAAATGGCTTTTTGTTGAAAAAAATTGAGTACAGTACCTAAAATCCTATTATGGAGATTAAAAGAGGTAATTAAAGTAGTGACTAGGACCAAATTAGTGTTTATTAAAATTAGATTTAATATATTATTTGCTATAACATCTTGTGGAAGAAAAGGTTTTAATACATGCAAATTTGAGACCATTCCATTTATTTTCAATTTTTTCATAATTGTTACTATTTCCTTAGAATATTAAATTATCATTGATACAAAAGCCAAAATACTTGCCCATCATTTATATTATATACAAATTCTTTTGAACATTACTATTATTTTGACATTCACAATATATTCAAAACCTAGATTCTTTTTTTTTTTTTTTTTTTTTTTTTTTTTTTGTTTTGCGGGCCGCGGCATGTGGGATCCTCCCGAAACGGGGCACGAACCCGCGTCTCCTGCAACGGCAGGCGGACTCTCAAGCACTGCGCCACCAGGGAAGCCCAAAACCTAGATTCTTAAATGTAAGTTTTATATAATTTTAAAAGTGAATTTCTAACTAGTTTCTCAGAGAAACACATATCAAGTGATAGAAAAACAGGGGAAAATAAGATCCTATATTCGGAAATCCGTTTTACAAAAATATTTTAGTTATATATCAAGTGAAATACATGTCAAGTGAAACAATGAAACTGGTGGGAAAATAAGATTCTATATTCTAAAATTGATTTTCAAAAATTTTTTAGGGATACATCAGTTTCATAAAAATATTCAACTCTATTTAAGGCATGCATACATGTAAAGTTCTGCACAAAATTTCCAATTTTATGAGATTTAATGTTCTCAAAAATTTAAAATACACAGATAGCCAAAGTACACATGATCTTTGGGAAGTCCTGCTCCCTAATGCCTCTGGGTGTGCTGTGCTTTGTTTATCAAAATGGTGTTAAGCCTGTTAGAACAGCTTGGCTAGTTTTGACAGAATTCCTTCCTAAATTAAAGACAGCAAGATGAAGCTTATAAATTAATGGGGGAAACTTTAGTTCTATCACCAGCTCTCTATGAACAAAACTTTTTTCTTTCTTCACAATTTATACTTCCTTTTTTATTTGAAAGAATGTAATTATTTCAGTGTTTCATTTAAAACCTTAACCATGCATTTTATTTAATTTTTAAAAAGTTGTATCATAAAGTTGTATCATAAACATATAGTAAAAACAATGTGACTAAATTTATTATTTCATCAGACATAGCCTTGACATCATAGAAAAGTGGATTTGAATTTTGCTTGTCACTTCACACCTGCATGACTATATTTTTTGGAAATAGTTTTCAATTAAAATCAAAATATTATGAGATTTTTGTCAATACTGCATAACACAATAAAAATATTTAACAGAGTGCTTGGCAGGTGCTTGACAAGCGTGCCTCTGTTTAGATGAGCTGTTTCTATTATTGTCATCATGGATAAGCTGAAGACTTGAATGAGATTCCTATTTATTGTATTTTGTTCATAGAGAACTGATGATGGTCTGGATATTATACAGGAAAAACAAATAATAACAATGTTATGTTAAATTGATACTAAAAGAAAATCTACTATATGCACACTCAGTGTTAACAATTGTGTACATATTGCATCACCAAAATGGTCACCTTTTTACAGATGGGAACCATAAGCTAAAAAATTAAATGTCTTTTTGAATTTTTATACTCATAGAAAATAGTTGACCGAACATTTAAAACTAGGTCTATCTATGTCCAAAACACTTGCTCATGCTCTTGTATAAGGCTGCCTCCCATTGTGTTTGGATTCAGAATTGTATCAAGACTTCTGTATTTTGGGAAATTTTACTCCACGATCATATCAGATATGATTAATTTGTAGTCAAAATTAATTTCTTGAAAATGTCAGCAGTTGACATTTTTGTTCTTATGTCAATATTATAGGAGCGATTAATTCTCCTAGCATTAATGAATTTGGTGCTATGATTATTTACTGATAAATTTGTCTCCTATATAACCTCCTTGTATGAGACTTTTTTTCACATATTGTTAATCATTTTACCAAATTTGTTTCATAATTAAATGTAAATCACATTTAAATCTCTGTTTTTATGATAAATGGTAGTTTGAATAATTCCTGACATATAAATTATTAAAAATACAACAATAATACAATTACTAAAATAATATACAACTGACACTAGTGATTTCAAGTCATTTGTGTGAAATAGTTGATTTTCTAAATCTGATACTTAATGAAAAGTGATACTTTATGTATAATAACATGGCATTATGTATAATAAAATAAGTGACATCAGTTTCCTATTTTATATCCACTAATAAGAATTAAGAATAAAAAATATACTATGAAAAAATCCATACTACGCTATATTCTTACCTTATGAGTAAATGATCCATAGATCAGTTAAGATAAAAAATTAAGTTAATTAACTTTTGCAGTCATCCGTTAATTAAGCTAGGTAATGAAGAACCACATGCCAATCAAAGAAGTCATTGATCCAGAATCAAAGAATAAAATAAAGGCTTTTAGAATCTGTGTATTTATTCAGTATTTTACATTCTTCTTGTATATTAAAGCACACTTATTTTTTTAGCTTGTGTGTGTGTGCAGCTGTAAAATAGGTTAAGAATATCCCTATACACTCATTATTAATTAACTTTTTGTTCATTTTGTATATGGCTTTTGCATTCCATACAAAGTATCTAGATGTATGGATACAATTTGGAGGGGTTTTACAATGTTTAAAGTTAACATTCAACAGTGTAAATAAATTTGTCTTTGATGAAATCACATTGTAAGTGAACATTTCTGGATTATCCTTATAAGGAAACTATTTATATGGTGTACTAGATTTTTTACAAACCAAAAGATACTTTAAATGAACAGGAGGGAAAGGGCAAAAATTCTTAAGCTTTTGCTGCCTCAACTGAATTTGCTCCACACTGAATGGGAGTTCCCTGGTCTATTTTGCACCCAGCTGTGAGCAGTTAGGAAAAACAGAGGCAGGAGATGAGGCATAGGTTAATATAGTATATATCCTTATTTTGCCTTGTTTGAAATTCATAAGATTTAAGTCACTTTGGGTATATAACTATAACCATCTAGAAAAATCTTTATTCATTGCAATTAAATCATGATCACATTCACTTATGATCATATTAAAGACAACCCAGGAGTAGGAATCAAGATACCTGCCAAGCAGAGCCAGTGCTACACACAGAGCTTCAGTCAAGTTGAGAGATATGTTTCCATTGAGAGGAAAGGACAAGAAAGAGAAACAGGGAAAAAGTGGCACAGTAACAGGAACCAGAAAGAAGATGGCAGTGACACTTAAGAAATTCCTATGGTGACGTTCCTCTCTTTCATGGTTCTTTTCTAAGGCTGATCCTGGTTATAACACCACTTATGACTTTGATCAATGTAAGAAGAAAAGGATGAATTTTTCAGACAGAGACTTTTGTTTAACGTATCTGGGTGACTGACACATGCTCTTGTTTTCTTTCATGAATGATATGTTGATTTGAAGATTTTTTTTTTCTTTCCCCAGTGATTTCACTAACAATTTTGTTCAAGGATCTCATATTAGACTTGTAGATAAGGTGAAGAAATATAAAATTTTCTTTGCCAGAAATAACAGGAACTTCATATTTCTTTCTTTCTTTCTTTTTTTTTTTTTTTAATGAAAGGGACACTGAAATAGGATTGAAGTAATTGAAAAATGATCTTTGTGAGTAGAATGAGCATAGTGAAAAATGAAATGGTACTTGTGTCATAAAAGAATGGCCTGTTAGGACTCTCAACCAGATAATCCTATTATTAAAGATTAAGCTTGTCTGAATTCTCTGTGTGTATATATTTTCTAGCCAAAATCACACTATTGAAGTTTTTGAAACAGTTGACAGTTTTCTACTGCCTTTGTCAAAAAAATGAAGCTCTAGCATAAACATTTGACCACTGTTTCAAATCCTTACATGAGAGGGAAGTCCTTAATAACTGAAGGACTAATGTAGTAATGAATGGTGCAAAAACAATGTTCCTGTGCAATTGAGGGCAGTTATTAATTTGTTTCAGTTGGATGCATATGCCAGAAAGCTCAATTTATGCAAGCCATTCAAGGAGAGAAAGAAAGAGATCGCTTAGCCTGAGGGAACATAACAGTGAAACATTTCTTAAACAAGATTTGTTCTTGCGTACAACACAATGTCACTTTCACAAGCTGATATTCAGGAAAAAAGAAAAAGAAAAAGAAAAAGAAAATTGTAATAAATTTCCTTAAGCCTTTCTCCAAGTATTTTAAATTAGAGAGTAGCAATGAGAGAAATTTTCCACCTCCCCACCTTATTTCTTCTCGTGTCCGCAAAGTACTTGGAAATATGTATCACTGCTACACAAGGTGGCATTCTTATACTTCCATGCTGAGACTCCTTATATGCCTTTGAGCTTTTAAGTACTGAATAATTAAAATATGCATTACCATTTTCTGACATTTAAATGTCTATTTAAAACTCATAGCTTTATTGGTTTTGAATTGTCTAGACAAGAATCATTCGTGATTAAAGAATTATTCTAACCCTGATCTGCTGTGTTTTACTCTAATTTGAATATAGGGAAACTTATTTTCTATGGCATAAACTGCTTTCAAGTAAAGTTACATATTTAGAATAATATTTTGGAAAACTACTGTACTTTTACTGTAATTGAATAATGAATCATACCTAAATCTGTGTCTTGACCATGCCAATTTTACAGTCTCTCATGCTGTTTTGGCTTTTTGTTTTATTTTGTTTTGTTTTAAAGTATTCACAGTGAATTTAGGCAAAATTCTCAGAGATGTTACATTATTATATATCAATGTTTTTTTTTCCATATTAGTTATATTATATCTTGGATATGTGTCTCTTCTAATTGTGAGATGATGGTGATATTTTCAAGAAAATTTGAAAATTGCATAAATTTTTCAGAGTATTCTTCAGAGGAATATGTGTTTCATTATGCATTACTATATATCCTTAATTTTTTCATGTTAGGCTCCATAGAACTAATTGTCATAAAATTCTGTTGCAGTAAAATATATATGAGAAAATCTATCAATATGTGTTAAGATAATACGATTATAAAAAAGTCAAGCTTATTCTATTTACAATAGAAAAACACTGAGTCATTGAAAATCAACTGAAAATCAATTTCTTTCAAAGTTCTAAATCTAACAAAATGTGAGAATATTAGTTGAAACTTGCAATAAGTTGTAATCATCTAAAAACCATTAGATCACTTTTACAATTTTGCTTTAAATAATTTGGAATAACTAGGAAAATCCAAAACCAGTTTCTACATGCACAAAAGAATTTGTATTCTAGCTATTAGAGCAATGTCATATGTTTCTAATGAGATATAATTTTTACATGTGGGTCAAAACATAAATAATGTTGAAATATTACATATAGTGCTGGATGTAACTAATTAAAATTCAACAGAGTTGCCTTAGGCAGATGGTTTGCTTTGTGTTGAGCAAGAACAGCCTCTAAAATTGATCCAGGTAAAAGAATTTGTCCCTTAATAAATAAAGTTATCTGAAATGTGAGCCAAGTGAAATAACTTGTTGATTCACTGTAATTTTATTTGAAAAGGCAAACTTTGTTTCAAAATTGATAACTAACAGAAACTCAATTAAAATATTAGTTTTAAGGACTTTTAAAATTCAACAAGGACAAAATGATCTGGGAAAATTAAGGAATATAATTTCAAAGAAGGGGGAAGTGAAAGAAATGACATGAAGACTATGAACATGATGAAGAGTAAGATTGAACCTTGGAAGGATAAGGTAGCAAACATTTTAAAGAAGGCAGTGTTTTAAGTAAGAGAGGCAGGTATTGATGCCCCCTAAAACTTGCATATATTTTTCCCAATTTTCTCCTTGATAATCAATTCCTTAAGCTTAAGTGCTTCCTTCTGGACCATTTTACCAGTAAATTAAGTTTTCTATGACTTAAAAAAAATTTTTGAGGACATTCCTGTGGGAAAGTAAGGGACTTGGAAGCAGAAAAAGTTCTGCTGGTAACAGCAGTGTACCTGGAGCCAGAAAAAGAAGGGCAAGGAAAGTTGAGAGAGCACAAAACCCAGCAGAGACAAGGAGGAGAGTCATTTGCATTATCTTCCCAGTGCTTTCCATTTTAGAGTGAACATATCATGAGACAACCAGAGTCTGTAATTGGATACAGTGAGGAGACATTTTGAAGTACGTGTGTTAACTGAAGCTATGTTGCTATTATTTTACTCAAGCTTAAGAGGTTCATTCAAGTTAGTAGTAGTGTAGGAAAGGTGTTGAAGAGTTGATCTTCGGAGGAATAAGGGGGATATCTGCATGACTGAAATTGAGGCTGTGGCTGATCACACACACTGCTGCTGTGGCTGTTAGGGTATTATGCCTCCTATGCCGCAGGTAATGGAATTTGGCTATATTTAAAGATCAAACATAAGGCATTGCTTTAAAATTTGTCCTTAAGAAGGACCTTATTTCCAAGTTACATGCTAAAGTGACTCTATTGGCAAGGCAGAACAGAATATAAGATTCAAAAATCTTAATTCACATTTGTATTTCCTTTTTTTTTTTCAACAAAGCTATGTAAAACACTCTGTGAAACCCTCCTGCATTAGCTCAGTCAGGAATTAAGAAACATTTGAACATACAGAAAATATCGTGGATTGAAATACTTTTTGCCTCTGGTGTACAAATGTAATAAATACAAAAATTACAAAGCCAACATAATGCTTGTTTTTTTTTTCTCTCAGAATGTGCAAGGCATGTTTCTAAAAAAATACTTTTGTTTTAATCCCACTCAGTCATCTCAGGTCAAGGTGAGATAAAAATTAATGAAACTTTATTTCTTACATTTAATTTTAATGTGCTCTATCTTTTATTTGTTTTTGTTGTTTTTGTTTTTGTTTTTGTTTTCCTTTTGGCTATTTCTTTGTCCTTGTAGAGGTCTTCTTGGTCAGGTAATGAATTTTTAGTACTAGTATTTTCACAAAGGTGTAAAGTTCTTTGCTTTGTTCCCTCTGATCACTGAATTCTCACCTTGCGTTAAAAATCTGCCCTATTTATTTGGAATCAATAATGCAACTCCATGAGTTGTGAGCACTAGAATATTACCTTTGAATAATTGAATTGGTAATGAGGGCATGCCTCATTGAATATGAATATGGTAATGAGGGCATGCCTACAAAGTCAAAGCAGGAGAAAATGAGAAATAAAGTAATTTATTTACCAATGCAGAAACAGTGAAAGCAGGTTTTACTGTCCCTAAAACAATAGTTTTAAGTTATATTTTACACATGTAGTTCTGTGTTCATATTTGAACAGATATATCAGGAGAAGAGTCCATTTTAGCTTTCTAAAATTTAAAAATAGTCACAGTGCCTTAAATCTAAGATATCAAGCTAGACTATTAATACTACTCTATTAATTCTTCTTTCAAATTACAGTTAAAAATACTCAGTTTTTCCCTTATATTTTTAAGCTTAATTTTTTTTCTTGCACATATATATTTATATTTTATATCCAAATCTTTATATTATGAACTAGAGTAGAGCTTCTTGATCACTTGCATTTTAATTTAAGAGCAAAAATAAAATTGTATTATTAAGAAATAGTTGTTAATAATTATTACAATTAATGTAATAATTACAATGATTTTAGCAGACAACAGCAATGTTTCCAAAAATGCTCTTAAACAATAGTCAGTTGCAAATGAAACATTTTATTTTTATTTTTCATGAAATAGATATTGTCTGCTTAACTAGCTAGGCCACTGCTCACCCTACCCAACCCACAACAATAAAATTGGTGACACTTTAAACATAAATAAATGAATAAATTTTAATTTTTCTTTGTTTGATGCTTAAAGTATTTCCCTCATATTTTAGGACATTCTTCATGCAAAAGCTCATAAGATACATAAACTATATGTGTATGTATCTATATGCATATGTCACTATATTGACAAAATATGTATCATTAGAGTCTCTGAACAAAATAAATTAAAACAGAAAGGTTAGAGTTTACAGAGTTAGAGTTCACTACCAGTGTCACATCTAAAAAAAACTGCTATAGTTTTCAAAGATGTGATCATGGAGGGTAACTACCATGCTTGTCTATAAAATGTCACTTTGGCCACTGTCAAGGAGAGAATATTACATTAGTTAGACAACTGAACTGAGGAAGTGTGGTATTTTCTCTGGGGTACTGTTAACAGAATTTGTTGGCATTTACGTGTCAATTTGTAGAGTTTTATCTATAAAGGCAATATTCTTTCATCAAGGGTAGCTATCCCAATGTAAGGAGGGAAAATTGAATAAATTTATATTTATATTTAAATTTAATTCCCTGATAATTCTTGATAAGATCATAATGGGAACAGTAGTTAAATCTAGAAATATCCCTATGAGAGGTAAATATGTGATATCATTTTGTGTTCTCGTCAAAAATATCTGTTATATAATGATGAATCTATTTATCCAACCCCTTTACAATACCACACAATCAATATACTTCTCTACTTTTCTAAATATAGCTATTGCTGAAAATAATCTCTTGTGTAATTTAAGTATCTTTAAATACATTGATTAATATGACTAATTTTCTCTATTTTCTTATTTATTTTTCTCCCAAATATTGGCCAACTCAGGTTACTTTCCATTTCAAAATTCATCCATGGTTATTGCCAATCTCATTGTTGTGATTTAAAATGCAAGTGGCAATCACTGTGGCAAGGTTTTTTGTTTTAATAACAAATATATATTTTTAAAAATATGTTAACTTTTACTTTTTCCTAACTCAGATGTACCAGATATTAAGAAGAAATAATCTAAGAATGTTTTCTTTATGTATTTTTCTTAGTCAAATGTGTGTAAAATAACTTTTTAGAAAATCAGTTCATAATATTAATATTTCAGAGCAAGCTTAGCCTAATGCAGTAATTTGGGGATTCTCCATCTAAAGCAGTGATTCATAAAATGTAATATACATCTGAATCACCTGGGGGTGCTTGTTAAACATGCAGATTCTTCGACCACCTCCACATCATTGAAGCAGAATTTCTGGGGAGAAATTTTTATGCAGATAAATATGGATCGTGCTCTGGCAAAGCCTTAACTTGCTGAATGAAACTAGCTAGTGTCTTAAAAACTACAGATTTAAACTCCTTCTGTCCTCTTTGCAACTCATCTTAAAATTCACAGAGTGCAACAAAATTAGCCAGTTTTCTCTTTTATAAAAAAGGAACTAACATTTGTCAAGAAGCTGGAAATTGGAAGAGTAAGATTCAAATGCATATCTCTCTGGTGCCCAAATTTCTGCATTTTCTCCAAGAATATGGACATCAATTCTAGTTTGAATTGCTTTGGTATTTAGTTGTATAATCATGTAGGGAAAAAATCTTACTTTCTAAACCTCCAAAACCTCTATGACATTTATATTTCAATTTTCTTTACTTATTATTTTCCACTAATTAATCCATTACCCATTTTTCTTAATGTTTTACTGTTTAAAACTCATTTTGGGCTTTAAATCCTGTATTGATTTTGCATGCCTTTGTTCTCGAACTTACATCTCTTATCTCTATGACCCTCTGCTTCAAAAGAAAGTGAATAGAAAGAAATAAAATTGAGTGAAAAAAAATATTGCAGTGCACTTTTTTTTTTCTTTCTTTTTTTGCGGTACACAGGCCTCTCACTGTTGTGGCTTCTCCAGTTGCGGAGCACAGGCTCCGGACACGCAGGCTCAATGGCCATGGCTCACGGGCCTAGCCGCTCCGCGGCATGTGGGATCCTCCCAGACAGGGGCACGAACCCGTGTCCCCTGCATCGTCAGGCAGACTCTCAACCATTGTGCCACCAGGGAAGCCCTGCAGTGCACTTTTAAAAGTTTTATTTTGAAGTACATATTTTATAGAAGAGTTGTAAAAAAAAAAATGAAAACTTCCCATATGACCTTAACCTACATTTCACATGTGTTAGCATTTTTATTGCATTGACTTTAACATTCTCTGTCTCCCTCTCTCTTTCTTCATCTCACCATGTATGCTTTGGAATGAATAAGTTACACATGCCTTATACAGTCACAGTGTAATTGTCAACTCAGAAAATTAATATCAATACAAAATAATCGTGTTATCTATTGACAATTTCATCAGTTGTCCCACTAGTAATGAACTAATTTACTAGAATCCAATCATGGATCACCTGATGTATTAGTTATATATTTTTCAGCTCCCTAATAGTGAAACATTTCTTGCTTTCCCTTTGCCTTTTAGGACCTTGGTATTTCAAGGAGGAAAGTACAATTATTACACAGAATGTCCCATAATATGTATTATCTGGTAATCCATGATGCTTATACATTCATCATATGGTTTTCTGGCAGGAATTCCATAGAATTACTGTTGTTTGCAAAGATTCATTAAAAAACATCATGATGCTGCCAGGTTCCTGGGATCCAGCGACAACTTCCCAGGGAGAACGCACGGCGAGCCTCAGGATGGTGCGACGTCACGCAGGCCTCTGCCACTGCAAGCTGGCCCCACAATCCGTACCCCTCCCTCCCCCGGGCCTGAGTGAGCCAGCCGAATCAGCGGCTTCTTTAACCCTGTACTGTCTGAGCGAAAAACAGACGCCCTCTGGTGACCTACATGCAGAGGCGGGGCCAAATCCAAAGATGATTCCCTGGGAGCTGTGAGAACAAAGAAGAGAAAGGGCAATCTCTCCCAGCAGCCTCAGAAGCAGCGGGTTAAAGCTCCACAATCAACTTGATGTACCCTGCATCTGTGGAATACACGAATAAAAAATGAATCGTCCCAAATTGAGGAGGTGGACTTTGAGAGCAAGATTTATGATTTTTTTTCCCCTTTTCCTCTTTTTGTGAGTGTGTATGTGTATGCTTCTGTATGAGATTTTCTCTTTATAGCTTTGCTTCCACCATTTGTCCTAAGGTTCTATCCAGCCTTTTTCTTTTTTTTTTTAAATTTTGTTTCTTAATAATTATTTTTTAATTTAATAACATTATTATATTTTACTTTATTCTATTTTACTTTATCTTCTTTCTTTCTTTTTTCCATCCTTCCCACCCTCCCTCCTTTCTTCATTTCTTTCCTTCTTTCCTTCTTTTCTTTTCTTTTTATTTCTTCCTTTCTTCCTTCCTTCCTTCCTTCCTTCCTTCCTTCCTTTCTTTCTTTCTTTCTTTCTTTCTTACTACTTCTACTAATTCTTTCTCTCTACATTTTCTCCCTTTTATTCTGAGCCGTGTGGATGAAAGACTCTTGGTGCTGCAGCTAGGAGTCAGTGCTGTGCCTCTGAGGTGGGAGAGCTAACTTCAGGACACTGGTCCACAAGAGACCTCACAGCTCCACATAATATCAAATTGCGAAAATCTCTCAGAGATCTCCGTATCAACTCCAGCACCGAGCTTCACTCAATGACCAGCAAGCTACAGTGCTGGACAACCTATGCCAAATAACTAGCAAAACAGGATCACAACCCCACCCATTAGCAGAGAGACTGCCTAAAATCATAATAAGTCCACAGACACCCCAAAACACACCACCAGACATGGACCTACCCACCAGAGAGACAAGGTCCAGCCTCATCCACCAGAACACAGGCACTAGTACCCTCAACCAGGAAGCCTACATAACCCACTGAACCAACCTTAGCCACTGGAGACAGACACCAAAAACAATGGGAAATATGAACCTGCAGCCTGCAAAAAGGAGACACCAAACACAGTAAGATAAGCAAAATGAGAAGACAAAAAATCACACCGCAGATGAAGGAGCAAGATAAAAACCCACCAGACCTAACAAATGAAGAGGAAATAGGCAGTCTACCTGAAAAAGAATTCAGAATAATGATAGTAAAGATGATCCAAAATTGTGGAAACAGAAGAGACAAAATGCAAGAAACAGTTAACAAGGACCTAGAAGAACTAAAGATGAAACAAACAATGATGAATGACGCAATAAATGAAATGAAAAATACTCTAGATGGGATCAATAGCAGAATAACTGAGGCAGAAGAACGGATAAGTGACCTGGAAGATAAAATATTAGAAATAACTACTGCAGAGCAGAATAAAGAAAAAAGAATGAAAAGAATTGAGGACAGTCTCAGAGACTTCTGGGACAATATTAAATGCACCAAATTTCAAATTATAGGGGTTCCAGAAGAAGAAGAGAAAAAGAAAGGGACTGAGAAAATATTTGAAGTGATTATAGTTGAAAACTTCCCTAATATGGAAAAGGAAATAGTTAATGAAGTCCAGGAAGAACAGAGAGTCCCATACAGGATAAAGCCAAGGAGAAATATATCAAGACACATATTAATCAAACTGTCAAAAACTAAATACAAAGAAAGCATATTAAAAGCAGCAAGGGAAAAACAACAAATAGCACACAAGGGAATCCCCATAAGGTTAACAGCTGATCTTTCAGCAGAAACTCTGCAAGCCAGAAAGGAGTGACAGGACATATTTAAAGTGATGAAGGAGAAAAACCTACAACCAAGATTACTCCACCCAGCAAGGATCTCATTCAGATTTGATGGAGAAATTAAAACCTTTACAGACAAGCAAAAGCTGAGAGAGTTCAGCATCACAAAACCAGCTTTACAACAAATGCTAAAGGAACTTGTCTAGGCAAGAAACACAAGAGAAGGAAAAGACCTACCATAATGAACCCAAAAAAATTTAGAAAATGGGAATAGGAATATACATATCAATAATTACCTTAAATGTAAATGAATTAAATGCTCCCACCAAAAGACACATATTGGCTGAATGGATACAAAAACAAGACCCATATATATGCTGTCAACAAGAGACCCGCTTCAGACCTAGAGACACATACAGACTGAAAGTAAGGGGATGGAAAACGATATTCCATACAAATGGAAACCAAAAGAAAGCTGGAGCAGCAATTCTCATATCAGGCAAAATAGACTTTAAAATAAAGACTAATAGAAGAGACAAAGAAGGACACTACATAAGGATCAAGGATCGATCCAAGAAGAAGATATAACAATTGTAAATATTTACGTACCCAACATAGGAACACCTCAATACATAAGGAAAATACTAACAGCCATAAAAGAGGAAATTGACAGTAACACATTCATAGTAGGGGACTTTAACACCCCACTCTCACCAATGGAAAGATCATCCAAAATGAAAATAAATAAGGAAACACAAGCTTTAAATGATACATTAAACAAGATGGACTTAATTGATATTTATAGGACACTACATCCAAAAACAACAGAATACACATTTTTCTCAAGTGCTCATGGAACATTCTCCAGGATAGATCATATCTTGGGTCACAAATCAAGCCTTGGTAAATTTAAGAAAATTGAAATTGTATCAAGTATCTCTTCTGACCACAACGCTATGAGACTAGATATCAAATACAGGAAAAGATCTGTAAAAAATACAAACAGAGGGAGGCTAAACAATACACTACTTTATAATGAAGTGATCACTGAAGAAATCAAAGAGGAAATTAAAAAAAAAAAAATACCTAGAAACAAATGATTATGGAGACACGACGACCCAAAACGTATGGGATGCATCAAAAGCAGTTCTAAGAGGGAAGTTTATAGCAATACAAGCCCACCTTAAGAAACAGGACACATCTCGAAAAAAAACCTAACCTTGCACCTAAATCAATTAGAGAAAGAAGAACAAAAAAAAAAAACCAAAGTTAACAGAAGGAAAGAAATCATAAAAATCAGATCAGAAATAAATGAAAAAGAAATGAAGAAAATTATAGCAGAGATCAATAAAAGTAAAAGCTGGTTGTTTGAGAAGATAAACAAAATAGATAAACCATTAGCCAGACTCATCAAGAAAAAAAGGGAGAAGACTCAAATCAATAGAATTAGACATGAAAAAGGAGAAGTAACAACTAACACTGCAGAAATACAAAAGATCATGAGAGATTACTACAAGCAACTCTATGCCAATAAAATGGGCAACCTGGAAGAAATGGACAAATTCTTAGAAATGCACAACCTGCCAAGACTGAATCAGGAAGAAGGAGAAAATATGAACAGACCAATCACAAGCACTGAAATGGAAACTGTGATTAAAAATCTTCCAACAAACAAAAGCCCAGGACCAGATGGCTTCACAGGCGAATTCTATCAAACATTTAGAGAAGAGCTAACACCTATCCTTCTCAAATTCTTCCAAAATATTGCAGAGGGAGGAACACTCCAAAATTCATTCTACGAGGCCACCATCACCTTGACACCAAAACCAGACAATGATGTCACAAATAAAGAAAACTACAGGCCAATATCACTGATGAACATAGATGCAAAAATCCTCAACAAAATACTAGCAAACAGAACGCAACAGCACATTAACATGATCATACACCATGATCAAGTGGGGTTTATTCCAGGAATGCAAGGATTCTTCAATATATGCAAATCAATCAATGTGATAAAACATATTAACAAATTGAAGGAGAAAGACCATATGATCATCTCAATACATGCAGAGAAAGCTATTGACAAAATTCAACACTCATTTATGAAAAACCCTGCAGAAAGTAGGCATAGAGGGAACTTTCATCAACAAAATAAATTCCATATATGACAAACCACCAGCCAACATCATCCTCAATGGTGAAAAACTGAAAGCATTTCCACTAAAATCAAGAACAAGACAAGGTTGCCCACACTCACCACTCTTATTCAATATATTTTTGGAAGTTTTAGCCACAGCAATCAGAGAAGAAAAGGAATCGAAATCGGAAAAGAAGAAGTAAAGCTGTCACTGTTTGCAGATGACATGATACTATACATAGAGAATCCTAAAGATGTTACCAGAAAACTACTAGAGTTAATCAATGAATTTGGTAAAGTTGCAGGATACAAAATTAATACACAAAAATCTCTTGCATTCCTATACACTAATGATGAAAAATCTGAAAGTGAAATCAAGAAAACACTCCCATTTACCATTGCAACAAAAAGAATAAAATATCTAGGAATAAACCTACCTAAGGAGACAAAAGACCTGTATGCAGAAAATTATGAGACACTGATGAAAGAAATTAAAGATGATACAAATAGATGGAGAGATATACCATGTTCTTGGATTGGAAGAATCAACATTGTGAAAATGACTCTACTACCCAAAGCAATCTACAGATTCAATGCAATCCCTATCAAACTATCAGTGGCATTTTTCACAGAACTAGAACAAAAAATTTCACAGTTTGTATGGAAACAAAAAAGACCCCGAATAGCCAAAGCAATCTTGAGAATGAAAAATGGAGCCAGAGAAATCAGGCTCCCTGACTTCAGACTATACTACAAAGCTACATAATCAAGACAGTATGGTACTGGCACAAAAATAGAAAGATAGATCAATGGAACAGGAGAGAAAACCCAGAGATAAACCCACGCACATATAGTCACCTTATGTTTGATAAAAGAGGCAAGAATGTACAGTGGAGAAAGGACAGCCTCTTCAATAAGTGGTGCTCGAAAACTGGATGGGTACATGTAAAAGCATGAGATTAGATCACTCCCTAACACCACACACAAATATAAGCTCAAATTGGATTAAAAGCCTAAGGCCAGAAACTATCAAAGTCTTAGAGGAAAACATAGGCAGAACACTCTATGACATAAATCACAGCAAGATCCTTTTCGACCCACCTCCTAGAGAAATGGAAATTAAAACAAAAATAAACAAATGGGACCTAATGAAATTTCAAAGCTTTTGCACAGCATAGGAAACCATAAACAAGACTAAAAGACAACCCTCAGAATGGGAGAAAATATTTGCAAATGAAGCAATTGACAAAGGATTAATTTACAAAATTTACAAGCAGCTCATGTAGCTCAATAACAAAAAAAACAAATAACCCACTCCAAAAATGGGCAGAAGACCTAAATAGACGTTTCTCCAAAGAAGATATACAGACTGCCAACAAACACATGAAAGAATGCTCAACATCATTAATCATTAGAGAAATGCAAATCAAAACTACAATGGGATATCATCTCACACCAGTCAAAATGGCCATCATCAAAAAATCTAGAAACGATAAATTCTGGAGAGGGTGTGGAGAAAAGGGAACACTCTTGCACTGCTGGTGGGAATGTGAATTGGTACAGCCACTATGGAGAACAGTATGGAGGTTCCTTTAAAAAACTAAAAATAGAACTACCATACAACCCAGAATTCCCACTACTGGGCATATACCCTGAGAAAACCATAATTCAAAAAGAGTCATGTACCAAAATGTTCATTGCAGCTCTATTTGCAATAGCCCGGAGGTGGAAACAACCTAAGTGCCCATCATCGGATGAATGGATACAGAAGATGTGGCACATATATACAATGGAATATTACTCAGCCATAAAAAGAAACGAAATTGAGCTTTGTAATGAGGTGGATAGACCTAGAGTCTGTCATGCAGAGTGAAGGAAGTCAGAAAGAGAAAGACAAATACCGTATGCTAACACATATATATGGAATTTAAGAAAAAAAAAAGTATATCATGAAGAACCTAGGGTTAAGACAGGAATAAAGACACAGACCTACTAGAGAATGGACTTTAGGATATTGGGAAGGGGAAGGGTGAGCTGTGACAAAGCGAGAGAGAGGCATGGACATATATACACTACCAAATGTAAGGTAGATAGTTAGTGGGAAACAGCCACATAGCACAGGGAGATCAGCTCAGTGCTTTGTGACCACCTAGAGGGGTGGGATAGGGAGAATGACAGGGAGGGTGATGCAAGAGGGAAGAGATATGAGAACATATGTATATGTATAACTGATTCACTTTGTTATAAAGCAGAAACTAACACACCATTGTAAAGCAATTATACCCCAATAAAGATGTTAAAAAATAAAACAAAAAAAAAAAACAATAAAACATCATGATGAAGATTTGTTCTTTTACTTATGATGTTAATCTTCATAACTTGGGTTAGGTAGATTTCTGCTAGATTTCTCCATTGTAAAGTTACTATTTTTCCCTTTAGGTATCTTGTTAGGAGATAATTTGTGACAGTATATTCTCATGTTTATCATTCTTTGCCCACAATACACAGATGATTAATGCCTCAAATATTTATGAATATTCATTATGATATTGCCTAAAAAATTATTATGACAGTTGCCAAATGGTAATTTAATAATTCCATCTTTTTCTTACATTTATTACTTGGAAATTAGTCATAAGTTAGTCTTTCCTTCTATCCTACCCAACTATTTGTCTCTCTAATATATCTATCAACAATTTATTATTCATAATTGTATGATTACATTTGCTCTTATTTTATTCAGTGGGTTATAAAACATTTTGAGTCATATAGTAAGACTACAGAAGAACATATTGAATTTTCTCTTTATTTAATATTTCATTTTTTACATTAGGCACCTCATACATTTGGAATATATTCTTATAGATGGTGATATATATGTATTTTTTTTGAGATATATGGTTTTATTAATTATCTTCTATTTGTCCAAAACACTGTACAATTGTCTTAGCATCAATATTTAAAAGTTTATATTTCTCACAGTGATTAGATATTCCACTTTTAAGATACTTTCTCTGTTATGAAAGCATAATATTGTCTCTATATTCATAAGACCTGACATTATTTATGTTGCGTCCGTCTTCTATGTTTTTTTTATATTTTGTCTACTTAAACAGTCTTGTAGTGAGAGTCCTTGAATTTCCTTTTGCTTAGTAGAGGTGGATTCTGTGTCGTTTGGTGGAAGGATAACCATCTAAATTGTGAATTATTACTCTCAGCATTAAAATATGTATCCTTTGCATGAGTAAGCTATTTCAATTTGAAATACACTTTGTCTGGCACAAGATAACTAACCCTGCATCTTTATTGTTTCCATTTCCCTGGTATGTCTTTGGCAGCCTTTTTGTTCTTAGCCCTCTCTTAATCACTTTAAGTGTATCTCTTGTATAAAGCAGATAGTTGCATCATTTTTCTCAACCAAATTTGAAATATTTGTCTTAAAATTGATGACTTGCACATTTATTATGTCTGCTATGTTTAGTCTCAATTTTGTCATATAATTTTCTTTTTCTAATTGAATTGTAGTTGATTTACAATGTTGTGCTAGTTTACAGTGTTGTGCTAGTTTCAGGTATACAGCAAAGTGATTCATATATGTATATATGTAACATATATATTCTTTTTCAGATCCTCTTCCATTATAGATTATTACAAGATATTGAATATAGTTCCCTGTGCTATACAGTAGGTCCTTGTTGTTTATATATTTATATTTAGTAGTTTGTATCTGCTAATCCCAAACTCCTAATTTATCCCTCCCCCTCTTTCCCCTTTGGTAACCATAAGTGTGTTTTCTATGTCTGTGGATCTGTTTCTATTTTGTATATAAGTTATATAAATTTATTTGTATCATTTTTTAGATCCCACATATAAGTGATATTATATGACATTTGTCTTTGCCTGACCTACTTTGCCTAGTATGATAATCTCTAGGTCCATCCATATTGCTGCAAATGGCATTATTTCATTCTTTGTATGGCTGAGAAATATTCCACTGTTTATATGTACCACATCTTCTTTATCCATTCATCTGTTGATGGACATTTAGGCTGTTTCCACGTCTTGGCTACTGTAAATGGTGCTGCTATGAACATTGGGGCCCATGTATCTTCCCAAATTAGAGTTTTCTGTAGATATATGTCCAGGAGTGGGATTGCAGAATCACAGGCTAACTCTATTTTTAGTTTTTTAAGGAACCTCCATGCTGTTTTCCATAGTGGCTGCAGCAATTTACATTCTCACCAACAGTGTATGAGGGTTCCTTTTTCTCCAAACCCTCTCCGGCATTCATTATTTGTAGACTTTTTGGTGATGGCCATTCTGACTGGTGTGAGGTGATACTTCATTGTAGTTTTGATCTGCATCTCTCTAATAATTAGTGATATTGAGTATATTTTTCATGTGCCTGTTGGCCATCTGTATGTATTTTTTGGAGAAATGTCTATTTAGATCTTCAGTTCATTTTTTGAATGGGTGGTTTATGTTTTTGATATTATAAGCTGTATGAACTGTTTGTGTATTTTGGAAATTAATCCTTTGTTGTTCGTTTCATTTGCAAATATTTTTCTTCCATTCTGTAGATTGTCTCTTCATTTTGTTTATGGTTTCCTAAAGCAAAAGCTTTTAAGTTTAAGTCTCATTTCTTTGTTTTTGTTTTTATTTCCATTACTCTTGGAGACGGATCCCAAAGATATTGCTGCAACTTGTGTCAAAGAGTGTTCTGCCTATGTTTTCCTCTAAGACACTTAGAGTATCAGGTGTTACATTTAGGACTTTAAACCATTCTGAGTTTACTTTTGTGCATGGTGTTAGAGAATGTTTTAATTTCACTCTTTTAACTGTAGCTGCCGAGTTTTCTCAGAACCACTTATTGAAGAGACTGTCTTTTCTCCATTGTATATTCTTGCCTCCTTTGTCAAGACTAATTGGCCACAAGTGCTTGAGTTTATTTTTCGCCTTTCTCTCCTGTTCTGTTGATCTATGTGTCTGGTTTTTGTGCCATATCATACTGTTTTGATTACTGTAGCTTTGTAGTATAGTCTGAAGTCACAGAATATGTTTCCTCCAGCTCCATTCTTCTTTCTCAAGATTGTTTTCACTGTTCATGGTTTATGGTCTTTTGTGTTTCCATACAAATTTAAGATATTTTTGTTCTTGTTCTGTGAAAAATGCCATTGGTGATTTGATAGGGATTGCAATGAATCTGTAGATTGTCTTGGGTGGGATGACCTTTTTAACAATATTGATTCTTCCAATCCAAGAATACGATATATCTTTCCAACTGTTTGGTTCATCTTCTATTTTTTCATCAGTGTCTTACATTTTTCTGAGTACAGGTCTTTTACCTCCTTAGGTAGGTTTATTCCTAGGTATTTTATTCCAACAATATGTTTAAAGGATCATACACCATGATCAAGTGGGATTTATCCCAGGGATGCAAGGATTTTTCAATATTCACAAATCAATCAATATGTTAACCAACATTAACAAATTGAAGAATAAAAACCATATGATCATCCCAATAGTTGCAGAAAAAGCTTTTGATAAAATTCAACATCGATTTATGGTAGAAACTCTCCAGAGAGTGGGAACAGAGGGAACATACCTCAACAAAATAAAGGCCATATATGACACACCCACAGCTAACATCAAACTCAAAGAATGGTGAAAAGCTGAAGGCTTTCCTCTAAGCTCATTAACAAGACAAGGATGCCCGCTCTCTCCACTTTTACTCAACATAATTTTGGAAGGCCTAGACACAACAATCAGAGAAGAAAAAAGAAATAAAAGGAATCCAAATCGGAAAAGAAGTAAAACTGTCACTGTTTGCATGATACTATACACAGAAAATCCTAAAGATGCTACCAGAAAACTATTAGAGATCAATAAATTCAGTAAAGTTACAGAATCAAAATTAATATACAGAAATATGTTGCATTTCTATATACTAACAATGACATATCAGAAAAAGTAATGAAGGAAACAATCCCATTTACTATTACATCAAAATGAATAAAATATCTAGGAGTTAACCTGCCATATAATTTTAATCATATGTGATATATTATATTTTCTATTTTTTTGCCCCCATGATGTATTTTCATTTTTCTTTAGATTTATTTTACTTTTGTTTACTGCAATAATTACCTTTATTTTTTTCATTTTTTAAATTGAAGTATGGTTGATTTACAACTGTATTTTACTTTATAAGGAGTACTTGCATTTTATTTTACTGTTTACCTTTGTACTCATTCCTTTTTCTGTGCAATTACTTTCCTATTTTCTTGTTTAACATTTTACTATCTGGTTTACTAGCTTTCTGTGGTATCATCTGACTCCCATATTTTACCTATTCAACAGTCAGTAAATGAATTCTACTTTCCCATTTCCTTATCCCATCTGTTCTCATATCTAATTAATTTTTCTACTTTGTCAGAATGTACAAATTTTCATAAGATTCTTCCCCTTGTGTCCTCAGTTTGTTTAGTCTTAGGTAGAAAATTAAAAATATTAAATGGTCCCCATAATTTATTTACTCATATTTTCCCTGTCATTTTCTTTTTGGATGAAGAGTGTCCTCTAGTGAATTCCTCAAGGAGAACTGAAAAGTAGCAAATTTCCTGAGAACTTATATGTTTAACATTGTTTTCCTATAGCTTTGATACTTTATGAACAGCTTGAAGGGATAAAAAATCTACGTTTCACACGTTCTCTTTTTGAATCTTTTGAAAATGCTATTCAATTTTTTTCTTGTTTTTTACGTTGTTTTTGAGAACTCTGATATTTGTGAAATTCTTCTATCCATATAAAATACTGTTTCTTTTTTGCCTGGAAGCATTAAGGAATTTCTTTATCTTTGAAGCAAAATAATCTTACTAGAATTTATCTTACTTTTGGTCATTCTGTATCAAAGTCAAGAACATTTTGTTTAGCTTCAATATATAGATTTTCTGCCTTTTACTTAGAGAAAGCTTTTAAAATATATATACATATATATTAAAATTAATTGTTTAATAATTTTAAACATATTATTCAGGAGTTCAAAATTTTTCACTAATTTCCTCTTTGCCTATCTTCTCTTTCAGCAGTTTTCTTTCTGATACATTTTCAATGTTTTGTCATTGACTTCATTGTTTTTCTGCTTTTTCTTTTCTTTAATGCTCCTTACTAAATAACATTCTTGTTATTAAAACCCTGAGAACTTTGTAAGTCAGTCGTCATTTCTGAGAAAACATTGTAATATTTTTCACTTATTTTCTCATTTCAATAAAATCCCTTTTCATTTTATCTTTTTGTCCATTTGTTTCAATTTTAGAGCATATAAAACACTTCTTTTTTACTATCTCCAATTGTGTGAATGAGGTTATGTATTTTATTTTGGAATATCATATTACATTTATCTTTTAATTCATTATTTTGAAGGGAAAAGAAATACCATCAGCTAATGTGTTTTCAGTGTTATATTCTGTCTTCTTATAGTAGCATTGTATAAACTTATTGTGTGTGTGTGTATGTGTATGTGTGGCATTATAGCAGTTGACCACATTCTTAGTTGAATGGCACTCTATTATTTGAGTAGCAAGATACAATGTCTTCAGTGCCTCAGTGTGTATGTATGTTTTTTTTTGTTTGTTTTGTTTTGTTCTGTAGAGGGAGAGGATTTGTGTCCTCTGACTTTTTGAATCCTCTTTCTTACAAACGGAATATTTTTTTTCATTTGCTACTTAATTTCTAAAGGTAGTCTCATCCTTCCTGGTTAAAGTTTACTCTTACAGAAGTAATGGCTTTAGAAGATGCAACCTTGGATTGTGCTTAGCTTTAAGTTGCTTCACTGTGGTCAGTATATCTACCATAATGTGTTTTGGTATTGACTTTCTCTTTTGGGAAATAGCTTTATAGTAATTTTTCAAAGGCTACTGCCTTCCTTCTGCTCCCTTCTGTGCATTTTCCCCCCAAACTATCCTTATTTCGCACTCACTACAAAGGTTTATCGTGGAAATGTAATAGAGAGCTCACTAATATTTGTTCTTTATAGATTTCAATATATATATATATATTTTTTAATACACAATGTATTTATTTATTTATTTATTTATGGCTGTGTTGGGTCTTCGTTTCTGTGCGAGGGCTTTCTCTAGTCGTGGCAAGTGGGGGTCACTCTTCATCGCGGTGCGCAGGCCTCTCACTATTGCGGCCTCTGTTGTTGCGGAGCACAGGCTCCAGACGCGCAGGCTCAGTAATTGTGGCTCACGGGCCCAGTTGCTCCATGGCATGTGGGATCTTCCCAGACCAGGGCTCGAACCTGTGTCCCCTGCATTGGCAGGCAGATTCTCAACCACTGTGCCACCAGGGAAGCCCGATTTCAATATATTTTAATTTTTACTTAAAGGTAATTTGAAGTATGGGCATTTTTTATGTTCAGGTTATAAGAAAATGCTTTTGTATGATTTCATTGTTTTTTTTTCTTATTTTTCTCTATTGTTTTTAAAGTTTATATGGGTATAAATGATTTTAGGCAGCAATCATTTTCCTCAGCTATGTGGAAGATCTTGGCACTGCATTTTTACTCTCTAATCTTTATCTTGGTCATGGTGCTTGAAATTATCCAAGACTCCTCTTTTAGCCTGAACAATAATCCATGACCTTATTTTATATAGTTTTATTATTTCAATCACATTGTTTCATTTTAAAATATTTTATATGATTGTGTTTTATAATGACTTATAAAACATTTTCACGAAAGACAATGGTTCAAATATACAAATAAGTATCTGAAGAAGTAAAATATATCTTAATGAACATGTTTTTTGATATGTGATTTAATATATATTTTCTGCTAAAGTATTAAAATATTATGAGTACGTATTCTAAAAAGAACTGACATGGTACATAAGTTGCAATCCTACTATAACAATTCTTAGAGACTATTACATTTTTTTCTAGTATACTTTTGCTTTATTATCAATGACTGTGTTTGAATACATGATGTTTTTTAGGAAGAGAGAATTTATGTAAGAAAAGGCCAGTCCATTCCAGTGGTTGAGAATTTCAGAAATATGTCATTGAAATGAATAATTCTTGAGTGAAATGGGATAGTTTAGTACTTTGGTGACAACTATTTAAAATAAATGAAAAGAGAATGGATAAATACATACAGAAGACAGAGGATAAATTGTTGATGGGAATTACAGCCCTGATATTGGAAGTGAAGGATCTGAGGAGCTATCATAGCTGGTAGCTACACAGTCGTGTCTATATACCCAGAGGACTGTCATGTTGAATATTAGATTAGGTATATATGCGAGTAAAGGTTGTAAAAGGTTAATTGGTGAAGACCTAAAAGAAAATCACTAATTAAAAAAAAAACTCAAAATGTGATAGATTCAAAAACAAAGCTACAGTATTTTGTAGCTCCTTCTGAAGTGTTGAACTCTGTTTCCCAACACTATGAAACTATGCTGGCCTTGTGATTTGCATTGACAATAGTATATGGTAGAGATTATGTTGTGCAAGTTCCAGAGCTTAGGTTTAAAAAGACCTTATAGCTTCCACACCTGACTTTCATGTGATATTGTCCTGAGACTGAAAAAGTAAAGGAGCTAGTCTTGTTTACTGCAGATTAAGAGGTCACTGGGGATTTGGATTAGAACAAACATGTCACAGGTGACAGCCACTCTCTCTGCACATTTATGAGTGGGGCCATTTTGGATATTCTAGACAAGCTGTTCCTCTTGCTGACAGCAGCCACATGAGTGAGTCTAAGCACATTCAATAGTGGATCCAGCCAGCCAGCCAACCCACATAATTTTGAGAAATATTCCACTGTTCTTGTTTTAAGACAACAGTTTTGAAGGAATCTGTATGTCAGCAATAGTTAATTCATGCAAAAAAATTGAGATATTCACAGACAAAATGAAGCATTAAACATTCAAATACTATTCTCAAGATAGTCTTAAATTCAATACATGCATAGAGAATATAGTTGGATTAAATTACTGTAAGATCACTTCCAAATCTGTAATTCTCTCATAGTGTGAAGAATAGCTTCAAATCATAAGGATTACTTTCTGTAAGTGTTAGCATCAGCTGAAACTGAAAACATTAAGATTTTACCCCAAATAATACCTTTTTAGGTCCCAAACACCTCGCTTGTCAGAGGTAAGTCTACCTTAATGATATGAGTAGTGGCCAGTATGGAGAGTGCCAACTTGTGAAGTAATTAAAACCATGTGCTTCTCAGGCCAGAACTTTTCTGCAAATATTGTTCTTTGACAGGAATTATCTCTCTGGCATAAACTGCAGCCTAAAATGCATTAATTCTTGATTTCTAGTTTAGGTCTTTAAAGTGGAGGTAGGTCTTCATGGTTCTTGATACTTACAAATCAAATTTATTGGAAAAAATATCTGAATTATAATATTTACCTTCCCAAACACTTGTGTTTGCACTCACTCAGAATGTCAGAATGTTATTCAACTTCTCAACTTTGTAAATCATTTCTAAGAACTCAACTAAGTTTGCATAAAACCAATGTTCTCTTCCTTTTCACACTCATATTTAATGGATTTACATAATATTTATTTGAACTAAGTAATTACAGTAACAGTATGCCTGATAAAATCATTTTTTGGAATAGATACAACTATTGGTATGTAACAACTAATAGGTATGAGTAGAAGTGTGGATAATAGTAGAGAGTAGTCTAATTCCCATCAGTGTGTTTACCTTACATTTTAGTAGTTTAAAGAGGGAATGTAATAATCAGTTAATAGGGGAGCTTCCCTGGTGGCACAGTGGTTAAGAATCCGCTTGCCAATGCAGGGGACACGGGTTTGAGCCGTGGTCCGGGAAGATTCTACATGCCGCAGAGCAACTAAGCCTGTGTGCCACAGCTATTGAGCCTGAGTGCCACAACTACTGAAGCCCACACACTTAGAACCCATATTCTGCAACAAGAGAAGCCTCAGTGATGAGAAGCTTGCACACCACAACGAAGAGTAACCTCCACTCACTGCAACTAGAGAAAGCCCACACGCAGCAACGAACACCCAAAGCAGCCAAAAATAAATAAATTAAATAAATAAATTATAAACAAATTCAGTTAATAGGGAAAAACATTTAAGTGGAGGCCAGGTAAGAAATCTCCTATTGTATTTATTTTGAAATAGAATAATGTAATTTTTAAAATATAATGTTAATGCTTATAAAGATATAATGTTAAGAACTAAAAAATTGGAGGGGGAACTTACTTAGTGTAAATAGTAATTACATACTAACAAGATTCTTATGTTGACTTAAACTACAAGAAACTTAAAAAATTGACTCCAAATCAACAAAACACTTTATTTTAATAAAGGAAACTATTATAAATGTAGTTAAATAGAAATTGAAAGAGCAGTATTTAAAACACTCTGCAAATTGATCAAAGGGAATCTGTCATGGAACATATTAAATTATTGGTTCAATAACTTCTTAAAATTCATTTAGAAAAAAAAATTTGAAAATTAATATGCATTATTCTAAAACTTGACTGTGGGAAAGCATATAAACTAACAATAGATATATCTCTAAGCAATAGGCTTGGATCATTTATAGATGATATTGTATTAACACTTTACTAATTATAGAGTTTAAAAGCTAAATGGGATGTTAATGAAATGTATAGTAACAAAACCTGGAAAATGTTTTATTTTGAAAAGATAGAGCAATAAATTTTAATATAATTGAAAAACACAAAATTACCATCTTGGAAGAAAAAAAAGAAATTAAAGCCATTCAAAAAAATATAATCTTGAAATAGATGTGTTTAATCGTGTGGGGAGTTTAGATTGAGATTAAGCACAAATCAAGTCAGTACTTACAATTCTTCTGTTTGATGAGACCCACCACCACAATCACACACACACACACACAAACACATACTTACACACACACATCACAGATGTCACAAATTTCCATTTAACATACTGGTAATTAGGACACTGAAAGACAAACCCAATTATCTGCACTACTACATTTTCCTAAACTTAGGAACTATAAAATTCTACTATTTTTTCACAGATTTTGTTATCTTGCACCCTTAAATATATTATCACAAGGTTCCTTTAAAAGAGTATTTTTATTTTAATTGTAGCTACAATTTAGAGATTATGTAAAATGTGAAATCTGTACTAATTATGCTGTCTATGATTAAATGAAAACACAAAAAAACTCAATAATACACTTAAAGAGTGTAGAAATAGAATAGTTAACTGACATGATGATAGGAATAGGAAGAAATCTAAGAGATATGAAATGAAATGGAATGAATAAAATTAAAGGCAAAGTACCAAACAGCATTAAAACTTATCACTAATCTATTATTAAAGTTCTCCTTTGAGAAGAAATAAAACTTTTATTACTGGCTAGATATCTAAAGGCTGACAGGTATAAAGAAATGTAGTGACAGGACTAGCTTGTCTCTTGTCCAATCATTTGCAGTAAAAAGGGAACTTTATAATCTAAAGCATATTTTGCATTTCTGATTTGGGCAATTATTTGCTACAAATGACTTGATTACAATTTTCATATAAAATGTAATATGATATACAAATACAGGCATGCTGTGACAAAGTGTCTTAAATATCTGAATATGTCAGAAGGTAGGCTGAGTCATTTTGTGAGAAAATAATTCCACATCATTCATCTGTTAAAGGAAACCATGTATTAAAAAAATTTATAGGGCTTCCCTACTGGTGCAGTGGTTGGGAGTCCACCTGCCGATGCAGGGGACACGGGTTCGTGCCCTCGCCTGGGAGGATCCCACATGCTGTGGTGGCTAGGCCTGTGAGCCATGGCCACTGAGCCTGCACGTCCGGAGCCTGTGCTCCGCAATGGAAGAGGCCACAACAGTGAGAGGCCCGCATACCGCAAAAAAAATAATTAAAAAATTTTATAGGGCTTCTTGATTATGATACTCCCTTATTTATATAACACCATAATATATATTACTTGTATCCAGCTTAACATAAGAACAAACTCAAAGAATGGAAACATGGCAAATTCAGGTAATAAAAAATACAGCTTGAACAAAAAAGTTAACCTCAAAGGAATGACACAAATTAATTTACCTGGAATATCATAGTGAGCAGATAAAGAACTTAGTCTTTAAGTAAAAAATAAATTATAAAACTTCTATAGAGAAAAAGAACTACAAAGATTTGAATGAAAATTACAGGTTTAAAAAGATAAGGAGCAATGCTCTAAAACTGAACCAGTGATGTTTTATAAAAAAATAAATAAATAAATATTGAACAAGGTTACTTTGTGAAGATGTCACCTCTTTAGAAGTCAAATTTTTTACCATATTTAAATGTCAGGTAAAAATATATGCTTTAAGGAATGAAACAGAAGACGAAAACTTCATCACAACATCCAAAATATAGCCTGTTAATGAATCCATATGAAATACTGATGATGAATTTTTACTGATAAAAATAAATTCAAATTTGAATCTCCCATGGCATCTGACACTAGCATATGCTGTTAATGATGTTCCTTTCTAACGACTCACTCCTCTTTTTGTTGTTTACTGTATTTAGTTCTGTGACTCTGAATCTAATTACTTATTGACCCGATCTAGCTATTAAATCTTTTGTATATACCACTTTTTACTCTTCCTCGTTCTCCTCAAATCCCCGCTTTCTTTCTTAACTGGTTTAGGTTCCACTTTCCATCATTATAATCACCCAATCAACAGCTTTATTTGTCTGTTGCTCAAACATTTTACTTAACTGTCAAAAAACCCAACCTAATTAAATAAATTACTCCTCTTAATCCAGGTCTAGAGAAAAATATAAATCTCTATTGACGTCTAATAGAAATTTATGCTTACATATACCCAAGTAGGCTAAGAGAGTAGAAGATTGTTCATATTTCTAGTTCCTAGGTTCTTTTACTCCTTTATCTGACTCTTGCACAAGTCCTCATTCTCCTTCAACCTCCAATATATATCTTCCCTGATTATTCTCAAGTATTTACCTTTATTCTAGATTCACTAAAAGAGTAGAAAGAATAAAGCATAAAATAGTATAAATGATCATTATTCCTATATTGTCATCATTTTAAGTCTACCAACATACCTGTGCCTACCACCCATATACTTGTCTTCTGTTAAAACAATGAACGTTCCTTATTTTAACCACAACCTACTCAATGTTTCCCCCTTTTCTGTATTATTCCCATAATCTTATACAACATGGTATCAGTCACATTTAAATAAAAACATTCCTTGAAACTACTTCTAACCCCAAAATCTGTCCTCTTCCTCTGTTCAACTTAGCACTAAAATTTTTCAAAAGAATAGTATCGACAGATGATTGTTCTCTCCATTTTCTTTATTCTCATTCTTTTATCAATGAATACCCATCAGGCTTTCACCTCACCATTCTATCAAAACAGCTTTGTGGGCTTCCCTGGTGGCACAGTGGTTGAGAATCTGCCTGCTAATGCAGTGCACACAGGTTCGAGTCCTGGTCTGGGAAGATCCCACATGCCACAGAGCAACTAGGTCCGTGAGCCACAACTACTGAGCCTGCACGTCTGGAGCCTGTGCTGTGCAACAAGAGAGGCCACGACAGTGAGAGGCCCGTGCACCGTGATGAAGAGTGGCCCCCGCTTGCTGCAACTAGAGAAAGTCCTCGCACAGAAACAAAGACCCAACACAGTGCTGTGCAAAGAGAGGCCACGACAGTGAGAGGCCCGTGCACCGTGATGAAGAGTGGCCCCCGCTTGCTGCAACTAGAGAAAGTCCTCGCACAGAAACAAAGACCCAACACAGCAAAAATAAAAATAAATAAATTAAAAGAAGGCTCAACATTTAGAAAAAAAAAGAAAAACAAAAAACAGCTTTTGTCAACATCACTAAGGACCTTCAGAAGCTAAATTTATGAAAAACTCTTCATTTGCTGGCAGCATTTGATACTGTTGACATACCTTAAAAAAAAAATACCTCTTCTTTCTTTGAATGCTGAGATTGTCACTCAATCTTGTACCTCCTTCAACCTCACTTGCCTCTTCTTCTCAGATATATGGCTTATTTATAGTCAAATCTTTATGTGTCAAAGCTGTCATGCATCCCACGGCTCAATACTTTGTTCTCTTCTGTATCTAGATACACTCTCTAAATGATATCATCTAGCTTTTTGGCATTAAATGAACTATCTATATGAATGGCTCTTGCACTTTTATCTCCAACTCAGACCTCTCCACTGAACTCCTAACTTATATGTTTAAACTGCTACTCAATATTTTATCTAGGTTTTGTATTATTTTGAGTAAAATCCAAACTTTTGTAATAGCTGGTACCTCAAAATGGAGTTGTGTAAGTATATAAAGTTTATTGTTACTCACATTGCAGTCTAAAGGTGAACAATCATACTATGCTCCACAATCAAATAAGGACCCTGTTTCCTTCAAAATCATCCAGAGTGTAATTCCCATGTGCATGGTCAAAGCTCTGTTTCTGCCCGGTATAACTGCAAGCATGCAAGATATAAATAAAGGAAGGACTATGATGAGAACATCTGTATTTTAATACACAACCTGGAAGTCCCACAAATCATTTCTTCATACATCTCTGTGGTTATGTGATATCACCTATACTGAAGAGAGGATGGGAAAATTAGCTAAAATATGTGTTTTGGGAATTCTGTTACCTAATAATTGTATTAGTTAATTTGAATAAATCTCCCACTGGCAACAACTGGAAAAGCTAATAAAGATTTTGAAAATATCTAACCAAAGGAATCAGAAAGTCAAGAAGGCAGTGAAGAATATTATGTCAGGATTTGGAAAAAATATATAGGCTGACAAAGGTGAACTTGTAGCATTGAGTCTGTGTTTCTTATATGGGGGTATAACAATTCAAAAATAAGGTGACCAGATGCTAAAAAGATATTCGAAACTTTTGAGACTCTTGTAGGAATAGGAGGAATACAATTAACTGGAGTACAGCAACACCAAATGTGGGAAATTATGAAACTCTCCATGTCTAGTAGAGAACTTAAGTCTAAAACTTAGTATCAAGGGCAAAGAAAACGTAGAGAAGTTCATGGAGAGACCAATACCTCGTTTCAATTAATTTCAATCCTGAAACTGCTTTCACGTGATGTTGAATACCAGTGCTTAAGCAACTTACAACATAAAAATGTAAATTTTTAAAATAAAAATATCATAAAACCTCTATTTTATCTGTAATATTAACACCATAACTGTAAGGAATCAAACCAGGCCCAAGAAGAGACAGATCATATGAATAAAAAAGAAAGATTTCACAGATAAAAGAGATTCAGAGACAGAGGCTTTAGGAAATGGTGTTAATATGTTCAAGGATATAAAAGATTGAGAAAGTTGGTAGAGGGCTAAAATCTATGAAAGAGTAAAACAGAATTCTAGAACTGAAAATATAAGAATTCAGTGAACATGTTTGACAGCCAGGCAGAGCTGGTTGAAGAGAATATTGTTGAACTCGAAGAAATCAGAAGGAAATAATCATAATAAAATCTAGAAACACAAAAAGATGAAAAGTACAAATCAGAATATAATAAATGGAAAATATGTGAATAATAGACTCAGAGAACATGTGGACTAAAAGAAAGATGAGAGAATAAAACTGTTCAAAGAGATAATAGTTGAGAATTTTCAAAAAAATATGAAAAACATAAAGCCATAAATTTAGTCACAGTGAGGAAATAAAATGAGAATTAGAAAATATTTTGGCCTAATGACAGTTAAATATTTTTAAAGTCTGATGATACCTGCTAAAGTTAACCTTGGAGGAAAACTGATACCCTTAAATGTACATTTTTTTTTTAAATGTTGAAAGAATGAAATAAACTAATGATTCTCTCAAGAAGAATTAAGAGCAAATTTAACCTAAATAAGAAATAGTAGAATAATATAAGAAAGAGAATAATACAAAAAGTTAATGAAAGAGAATATGACCATATAATAAAGTCAAAAAACCCCAAAAGTTAGGACTTTCAAAACACTAATAAAATTGGTGAGCGAAACTGCTGACAAAAAAAAGAGTGGGAATAAATGAAAAATATCAAAAACACAAAAAGTGACTTTCTACACATTTTTCTGATATTAAGAAGACCACACGAAAATACTAAAGGAAAATTGTATAAATATCAATGAAAATTCAGATTAAATGAATGTATTACTGGAGAAATACCAAAACAAACACAAAAGTATAAATATGTCTGTGTATTTCAAAATTTCAAAATGAAACATTAAAATGAAAATATTTCACAAAGAAAACATAAGGCCTAGGTGGTTTCACTGATGAATTCTATTAAGGAGTAAAAATTCATTATTGTCAATGTTATGCAAATATATCCAAATAAAGAAGAATATATGGAACGCTCCCTTGTTTCCTTTATGAGGCCAGAACAACGATTTAAAAAATTGACAGGAATATCTGGAAAAAAGAATTATATATGAGTCTCATGAAAAATAATAGATAATATTTAATACATTATAATTTTTATAATATTTAAATATATATATATATATATATATATATATAAAATACCTCATGACTAGATTGGATTTATCTAATAAAATATTTTAAAATATCAATAGATCTAATTTATCACATTTACAGAATAAAGCAAAAATAGTATATATTCATGTTTATTTTAAAATATATATATATATATATATATATATATATATATATATATATATATATATATATAGGAAAGATGGACCTGAATTAGGATTAAATAAGGACAAACTGGAATCAATGGTGGCAAACTGGAACTCACCATGGTCTCCCACCACATCAAATATCCAATTTTGACAATATGAGTAACCTTCAGGAGATAGTGGTACTCTTTATCATGGAGCTAAAAATGGACTGGGCAAAAAAAGTAAGGCTTGTTATATGCCATGGTGCTCATTTGCACCTGAGGTCAATATCCAAATACTAGAGCTGTCATTGACTATATTGCTTTTGAATTCATATATACCATTTTTGTTTTCTCTAATGGTACTTAATCCCAAACTCATCATCTTCCCTAGTTTCCACACTAAGTTTGGTTATCAAAGCATTCTTGATTTTTAGTAGAATTTATTGAAGATGAGAAGGAAATACTGGGAGGACATATGCAGAACAAATTGACTTGTACCATCAAATTGAGTTGTACCATCTTATACTTAATTTTAAAATAAGGAGATTAAAATGATAAAGCCTACCTGGAAAAGAAAACAGGAACATATATTAACAAATTAATGTAAGATAGAAAACAGTAGGAGTAGGTAAAAGTTGAAATAGGATTGAGAAATCTACAGTTCAGCATATACTGTGATAAAAGTACTATTAAACATGAAGTTATTCTGACTGATGTATCTGAACTAAAATACGAACTATGAGGAGTGATACATGGGAATGAAAAAAGTAGAATTAATTTAAAATCTACATTAATATTAGTCAAACACCAAACTGATTTCTCTCCTCTACACACAGTGCAACTATATATTTTTCTACAAGCCAGAACTTTTAAAAAATTTTATTTGTTCAAGAGAAAAGCCTGCACTGTGTTGAAAACCAGGGGCTCTCCCGTGTTAAGAAGAATTTCCTATCTCATCACTTGAAAGAGATTTCAGAACAAGGTTAGGGCTCAACTGAGGCAATGAAACACCTAAGGTACAAAATAAGATAATCACTTTCAGGTTCACACAAGTGAAACTTTCTTATGATTAGTATTTACATGTTATTACTTTTTACATCCTTTTGTTTATATGTCATATGCTTGGGTTTTCCTTATTTATTCAGTATTACTGTCTCTCCCATTTATTATTATTATTATTTTAATTAATTAATTTATTTATTTTTGGCTGCATCAGGTCTTCGCTGCTGTGCACAAGCTTTCTCTAGTTGCAATGACCAGGGGCTACTCTTCATTGCGGTGTGTGGACTTCTCATTTTGGAGCATGGACTCTAGGCACATGGGCTCCAGTAGTTGTGATGCACGGGCTTCACTAGTTGTGCTGTATAGGCCTAGTTGCTCTGAGGCATGTGGCATCTTCCCAGACCAGGGTTTGAACCCATGTCCCCTGCACTTGCAGGCAGATCCTTAACCACTGCACCAACAGGGAAGCCCTGTCTCTCCGTTTTTTGTTTTTTTTTTTTCTTTTTTTTTTTGCGGTACGCAGGCCTCATACTCTTGTGGCCTCTCCTGTTGCGGAGCACGGGCTCCGGACGCGCAGGCTCAGTGGCCATGGCACACAGGCCAGCCACTCCGAGGCATGTGGGATCTTCCCAGACAGGGGCACGAACCCATGTCCCCTGCATCGGCAGGTGGACTCTCAACCACTGTGCCACCAGGGAAGACCAGTGTCTCTCCCTTTTAATTGAAATATTTAGTATGTAATTATTGATGGTTGGATTTAATATACAATTGCTCTCTTCTGTCTTTTGTTGCTTTTTTTTGTGCTTTCTCTCCTTCTTATGGCTAATAGAATATTTTTAAAGTATCCAATATATATTCATAGGTTGTTAAAATTCTGACAGGCACTTTCTGGATACTCAGAAAAGGAAATATAGTCAAAATATGGTCTCTACAATTGAAAAGTTTTCAGACTATATCAGCAGTGTAATTCATAGAGTGGTATGCCACTATAGGAAGGAGGCATGTTTGCATGGAAGGAGTGAAAGGTAAGAAAAACAAAAACAAAACAAACAGAAAAATGTTGCAGAGTGATGTCTGATGGGAATCTTGAAGTTGAATGCAAATAGTTAGAAAAAGATCCTTAAAAGTATAACAACCTGGGCTTCCCTGGTGGCGCAGTGGTTGAGAGTCCACCTGCTGATGCAGGGGACATGGGTTCGTGCCCCTGTCTGGGAAGATCTTACATGCCGCAGAGCGGCTGGGTCCGTGAGCCATGGCCGCTGAGCCTGCGCCTCCGGAGCCTGCGCTCCGCAGTGGGAGAGGCCACAACAGTGAGAGGCCCACGTACCGCAAAAAATAAATAAATAAAATAAAATAAAAAATAAAAGTATAACAACCCACATGAGTAAGCATTGCTTATTTTTTGTCCTTCTTTATGCTTTCAGAGGTTTTATTTGTTTTTTTCTGAATGAGTTTCCATGGTTTTAATATTGAATATTTTCTGATCTCAGGCACATAAACCATGCATCTTTTAATTTATAATTTGATCAATCTCTTATACTTTCTAATTATTAAGGTAAAATCCATCATTCTTTTTCTTCTTGTTGGAATTCTGTGCCTATTTAGACTTATTTTTTAGAGAAGTTTTAGATTCACAGCAAAACTGAGCAGAAGATACAGGGATTTTCCATATGCCCTCTGCCTCCACATATGTATAACTTTCTATATGATCAACATCCTCCACCAGAATGGTACATTTGTTACAATTCTTGAACCTGTATCAGCATATCATTATCACCCAAAATCCATAGTTTACATTAGTGTTCACTCTCTGTGTTACACATTCTATAAGTTTCAACAGATATATAATATGTATCTACCATTATAGAAAACTATAGAGTAGTTTCTTTGCTCCCACTTAAAATTCTTTATTTGCCAATTACTTTGTTCTCAGTTTATACCCTTTGTACTTGCCATTCCTTCTCCCTAAAATATCCTTTTACTAGGTCTGGAGAGTCAGGTCTCAGCTTAAATGTGAATATAAGCTGTGAATTTAAATACTGTTTAATCCAGTCATTCTTTTTTCAAATTACCTTCAATGCATATGTTACTATTCAATATCCTTGTCTTTGGTTTGCTTCTTTACTGTCTATCTCTGCACACACATACACACACACATACACACACACACACACACACACACGAGGTCCATAACAGCAGGTACATTGCACGAATTGTTCATCGCATCTACTCAAACCTTAGATCCCTGACGCCACCCAAGATCTGAAAGAATGCTCTTTTCAATTATATATATTGAGTCCAAAGACTTGGCTTAAATTTTCTGAACTTTATCCATTGGAAATCAATCTAAAAATTATTCTATAATTTGTCTTGCATTTGCTTAGTTCCAAACAAAATTTTCAATAATTTTATATGTAAGTATAATTATTATGTTAATATTTTATGAGTGCTTATGCTATACATGACACTATACCCCAGTTCTAGCAAGCATATATAGTACATACTACTCTTAGCTCTTACATAACTGCTTTTAAAAAGATTTGCATTATAATGGCATTTAAAGAAACAAAACAGAATTATTTGAATATGTATTTATATAAGAAAATATTTTTCAGGAACTGTACAACATACTAATTCATAGTTCCACACTAAATGTTTCCAGTCATTATAATATATTATATTTATACAATTTCAACTTCATAAAGATTACAGTGAAGCAGAGACTCATCACCACAGAACATATTGGAGGTATGTACTCTCCTCATCACTGGGAAGATACTACATATGTTAAAGCACAGGGAACCAATGTGCCTCTTCACAGAATGTTTTAAAACCTATTTTTATAAAGTTAAGAAAGATTAGAGAAAAATTTAATTAAGTTATGTAGGTTTGTGAACTGCCATTTTAAAAACAGTTTTTCTCACTGGGCTGGTGTTTTCTATTTCTTATAACTATAATTACAAGATGACTTTTTTTTTTGAATTTTATATCATTTATAATTTTATACAGCAGGTTCTTATTAGTTGTCCATTTTATACACATTAGTGTATATATGTCAATCCCAATCTCCCAGTTCATCACACCACCACCACCCCAGCCACCCGCCACTTTCCCTCCTTGGTGTCCATAAGTTTGTTCTCTACATCTGTGTCTCTAATTCTGCCCTGCAAACTGGTTCATCTGTACCATTTTTCTAGGTTCCACATATATGTGTTAATATACGATATTTGCTTTTCTCTTTCTGACTTACTTCACCCTATATGACAGTCTCTAGATCCATCCACGTCTCTACAAATAACCCAATTTCGTTCCTTTTTACAGCTGAGTAATATTCCATTGTATATATGTACCACATCTTCTTTATTCATTCATCTGTAGGTGAGCATTTAGGTTGCTTCCATGACCTCACTATTGTAAATAGTGTTGCAATGAACATTGGGTGCATGTGTCTTTTTGAATTATGCTTTTCTCTGCGTATATGCCCAGTAGTGGGATTGCTGGGTCATATGGTAATTCTATATTTAGTTTTTTAAGGAACCTCCATACTGTTCTCCATAGTGGTTGTATCAATTTACATTCCCACCAACAGTGCAAGAATATTCCCTTTTCTCCACACCCTCTCCAGCATTTGTTGCTTGTAGATTTTTTGATGTCTATTCTAACTGGTGTGAGGTGATACCTCATTGTAGTTTTGATTTCCATTTATCTAATAATTAGTGATGTTGAGCAGCTTTTCACGTGCTTCTTGGCCATCTGTATGTCTTCTTTGGAGAAATGTCTAAGTCTTCTGCCCATTTTTTTGATTAGGTTGTTCATTTTTTTTAATATTGAGCTGTATGAGCTGTTTATATATTTTGGAGATTAATCCTTTGTCCATTGATTCGTTTGCAAATATTTTCTCCCATTCTGAGGGTTGTGTTTTCATATCGTTTATGGTTTCCTTTGCTGTGCAAAAGCTTTTAAGTTTCATTAGGTCCCATTTGTTTATTTTTGCTTTCATTTCCATTACTCTAGGAGGTGGATCAAAAAAAGTCTTGCTGTGATTTATGTCAAAGTGTTCTTCCTAGGTTTTCCACTAAGAGATTTTTAGTGTCTGATCTTACATTTAGGTCTTTAATCAATTTTGCATTTATTTTTGTGTATGGTGTTAGAGAGTGTTCTAATTTCATTCTTTTACATGTAGCTGTCCTGTTTTCCCAGCATCACTTATCGAACAGACTGACTTTTCTCCATTGTATATTCTTGCTTCCTTTGTCATAGATTAGTTGACCATGGAGCATGGGTTTATCTCTGGACTTCCTATCCTGTTCCATTGATCTATATTTCTGTTTTTGTACCAATACCATATTGTCTTAATTACTGCAACTTTGTAGTATAGTCTGAAGTCAGGGAGTCTGATTCCTCCATTTCCGTTTTTTCCCCTCAATACTGCTTTGGCTCTTCAGAGTCTTTTTTGTCTCCATACAAATTATAAGATGTTTTGTTCTAGTTCTGTAAAAAATGTCATTGGTAATTTGATAGGGATTGCATTGAATCTGTAGATTGCTTTGGGTAGTATAGTCATTCTCACAATATTGATTTTTCTAATCCAAGAACATGGTATATCTCTCCATCTGTTTGTATCATCTTTAATTTATTTCATTAGTGTCTTATTGTTTTCTGCATACAGGTCTTTTGTCTCCCTAGGTAGGTTTATTCCTAGGTATTTTATTCTTTTTGTTGCAATGGTAAATGTGAGTGTTTCCTTAATTTCTCTTTCAGATTTTTCATCATTAGCATATAGGAATGCAAGAGATTTCTGTACATTAATTTTGTATCCTGCAACTTTACCAAATTCATTGATTAGCTCTTGTAGTTTTCTGGTGGCATTTTTAGGATTCTCTATGTATAGTATCATGTCATCTTCAAAGTGATGATACTTTTGATGATAAAAGTGAAAGTTTTACTTCTATTTCAATTTGAATTCCTTTTATTTCTTTTTCTTTTCTGATTGCTGTGGCTAGGACTTCCAAAACTATGTTGAATAATAGTGGTGAGAGTGGACATCCTTGTCTTGTTCCTGATCTTAGAGGAAATGCTTTCAGTTTTTCACCATTGAGAATGATACTTGCTGTCGTTTTGTCATATATGACCTTTATTATGTTCAGGTAGGTTCCCTCTATGCCCACTTTCTGGAGGGTTTTTTATCATAAATCGGTGTTGAATTTTGTCAAAAGCTTTTTCTGCATCTATTGAGATGATCATATGGTTTTTATTCTTCGAGTTGTTAATGTGGTGTATCACATCAATTGATTTGCATATATTGAAGAATCCTTGCAACCCTGTGATAAATTCCACTTGATCATGGTGTATGATCCTTTTAATGTGTTGTTGGATTCTGATTGCTAGTATTTTGTTGAGGATTTTTGCATCTATATTCATCAGTGATATTGGTTTGTAATTTTATTTTTTTGAAGTATTTTTATCTAGTTTTGATATCAAGGTGATGGTGGCCTCATAGAATGAGTTTGGGAGTGTTCCTTCCTCTGCAATTCTTTGGAAGAGTTTGAGAAAGATGGGTGTTGGCTCTTCTCTAAATGTGTGGTAGAATTCGCCTGTGAAGCCATCTGGTCCTGGACTTCTGTTTGTTGGAAGATTATTAATCACAGTTTCAATTTCATTACTTGCAATTTTTCTGTTCATATTTTCTATTTCTTCCTGGTTCAATCTTGGTAGGTTATACCTTTCTAAGAATGTGTGCATTTCTTCCAGGTTGTCAATTTTATTGGAATAGAGTTGCTTGTAGCAGTCTCTTAGGATGCTTTGTATTTCTGAGATGTCCATTGTAACTTCTCCTTTTTCATTAATAATTTTTTTGATTTGTGTCCTCTCCCTCTTTTTCGTGATGAGTCTGGCTAAAGGTTTATCACTTTTGTTTATCTTCTCAAAGAACCAGCTTTTAAATTTATTGCTATTTGTTATTGTTTTCTTTGTTTCTGTTTCATTTATTTCTGCTCTTATCTTTATGATTTCTTTCCTTCTACTAACTTTGGGTTTTGTTTGTTCTTCATTCTCTAGTTTCTTTAGGTTTAAAGTTAGATTGTTTATTTGAAATTTTTCTTTTCTTTTGATGTAGGCTCATATTGCTATAAACCTCCCTCTTAGGACTGCTTTTGCTGCATCCCATAGGTTTTGGATTGTCATGCTTTCATTGTCATTTGTCTCTAGGTATTTTTTTTGATTTCTTCAGTGATCTCTTGGTTATTTATAACGTATTGTTTAACCTCCATGTGTTTGTAATTTTTATGTTTTTTTTCCCTGTAATTGATTTCAAATCTCATAGCGTTGTTGTCAAGAAAGATGCTTGATATGATTTCAATTTTCTTAAATTTACTGAGGCTTGATTTGTGACTCAAGATGTGATCTATCCTGGAAAATGGTCCATGTGCACTTGAGAAGAAATTGTAATCTGCTGTTTTCGGATGGAATGCCCTATAAATATCAATTAAATCTCCCTGGTCTATTGTGTCATTTCAAGCTTGTGTTTCCTTATTAATGTTCTTTCTGGATGATCTGTCCATTGGTGTACGTGAGGTGTTAAAATCCTCCATTATTATTGTCTAACTGTTGATTTCCTATTTTATAGCTACTGATATTTGTTTTATGTAGTGTCATTCTCCTAGGTTTGGTGCATATATATTTATAATTGTTACATCTTCTTCTTTGATTGACCCCTTGAACATTATGTAATGTCCTTCCTTGTCTCTTGTAACATCCTTTATTTTAAAGTCTATTTTATCTGATATGAGTATTGCTACTCCAGCTTTCTCTTGTTTCCCATTTGCATGGAAAATCTTTCTCCATTCCCTCACTTTCAGTCTGTATGAGTCCCTAGGTCTGCAGTGTGTCTCTTGTAGACAACATATATATGGTACTTGTTTTTGTATCCATTCAGCAAGCCTGTGTCTTTTGGTTGGAGCAAATGGTTTAATCCATTCACATTTAAAGTAATTATCAATATGTATGTCCCTATTATCATTTTTTAAATTGTTATGGGTTTCTTTTTGTAGGTCCTTTTCTTCTCTTGTGTTTCCCACTTAGAGAAGTTCCTTTAGCTATTTTTGGAGAGCTGGTTTGGTGGTGCTGAATTCTCTTAGTTTTTGCTTGTCTGTAAAGCTTTTGATTTCTCCATTGAATCTGAATGAGATCCTTGTCGGGTAGAGTAATCTTGGTTGTAGGTTCTTCCCTTTCATTACTTTAAATATATCATGCCACTCTCTTTTGGTTTGTAGAGTTTCTGTTGAGAAATCTGTTGTTAACCTTATGGGAGTTCCCTTGTATGGTATTTGTCATTTTTCCCTTGTTGCTTTCAATAATTTTTCTTTGTCTTTAATTTTTGTCAATTTGATTTTTATGTGTCTTGGCATGTTTCTTCTTGGGTTTATCCTGCCTGGGACTCTCTCCACTTCCTCAGCTTGGGTGGCTATTTACTTTCCCATGTTAGGGAAGTTTTCAACGATAATATCTTCAAATATTTTCTTGGGTCCTTTCTCTCTCTCTTCTCCTTCTGGAACCCCTATAATGTGAATGTTGTTGCCTTTAATATTGTCCCAGAGGTCTCTTAGGCTGTCTTCATTTCTTTTCATTCTTTTTTCTTTATTCTGTTCCATGGTAGTGAACTCCATGTTTCTGTCTTCCAGGTCACTTATCCATTTTTCTGCCTCAATTATTCTACTATTGATTCCTCCTAGTGTATTTTCCATTTCAGTTATTGTATTGTTCATCTCTGTTTGTTTGTTCTTTAATTCTTCTAGGTGTCTTTTCTTTAATTTGGCTTTAACTATATGTTATAATTATATTTAATTTATTAATTAAATTAAATTAATTTAATTTATTAATTTAATTATTTTAACTTATTAATTAAATTAATTAAATTAATTTCATTTATTATAATTAATTTGGCTTTAATTATGTTCTTTAATTATATGTCTAATTTGCCTAGGTCTTTGTTAAACATTTCTTGCATCTTCTCAGTCTTTGCCTCCATTCTTTTTCCAAGCTCCTGGATCATCTTCACTATCATTATTCTGAATTCTTTTTCTGGAAGGTTACCTATCTCCACTTCATTTAGTTGTTTTTCTGGGGTTTTATCTTGTTCCTTCATGTGGTACATAGCCCTCTGCCTTTTCATCTTGTCTATCTGTGAATGTGGTTTTTGTGCCACATGGTGCAGGATTATAGTTTTCCTTGCTTCTGCTGTGTATCCTCTGGTGGATGAGGCTATCTCAGTGGCCTGTGCATGTTTCCTGATTTGAGGAACTGGTGGAGGGTAAAGCATGGTATTGCTCTAGTGAGCAGAGTTCAGTAAAAGTTTAATCCACTTGTCTGCTGATGGGTGGGGCTGGGTTCCTTCCCTGTTGGTTGTTTGGCCTGAGGTGACCATTACTGCAGTCTACCCGGCTCTTTGATTGGGTTAATGGTGGACTGTGGGAGGACTAATGCCAAGGAGTAATTCCCAGAATTTCTGCTGCCAGTGTCCTCGTCCACATGGTGAGATATAGCCACCATCTGCCTCTGCAGCAGAACCTCCAACACTAGAAGGTAGGTCTGGTTCAGTCTCCTACAGGGTCACTGCTCCTTCCCCTAGATCCCAATGCACACACTACTTTGTGTGTGCCCTCCAAGAGTGGTGTCTCTGGTTCCCCCAGTCCTGTCAAAGTCCTGCAATCAAATACTGCTAGACTTCAAAGTCTGAGTCTGTAGGAATCCCTCCTCCTATTGCCAGACCCCCAGGTTGGTAAGCCTTATGTGGAGCTCAGAACCTTCACTCCAGTGGGTGGACTTCTTTGGTATAAGTGTTCTCCAGTTGTGTGAATCACCCACCCAGAAATTATGGGACTCCATTTTATTGTGATTGCACCCCTCCTACCATTTAATTGTGGCTTTTTCTTTGTCTTTGGATGTGAGGTATCGTTTTTGGTGATTTCCAGTGTCTTCCTGTTGATAACTGTTCAGCAGTTAGGTGTGATTTTGGTGTTCTCACAAGAGGGAGTCAGGATCACTTCTAAACACCAAACATTTTCATTGCAATACTCTAAAGATGTTTTTAATGGCACATTAATCAGAAAAGTATGCACCTAACATGAATATGGAGACAAAATATAATATCTTCAAGGAATACAAAATTTTAAAATATATGATATTCTCATTCATGACTATGAAACTTTCTAAACACTGAAATCAATATATGCCTGCCTAAGGAAATACTTTATGTTTACCAAAATCAATTTGAAGAAAGAGTGAGAAATACAAAAGTTTCTCCATATTTCAATTTAAAAATTTGAGTATGCCGTTTTAAAGCTTTATTTAAGATATAAATCTTATTTCACAATCAGTGTTCTAACTTACTACCCAAATATTAAATGTTTACTTATATTTGTAATAACCAAAAACTATAAGTAACCAAAATCATGCCACTTATTGAATGGATGAACCAGTTTTTTTAAATGTCCATACACTGAAATAGTACTCAGCAAGGAAAAGAAACAGACAATTGATATAGGCAACAATATAAATGAATATCTGCACCTTTGTACCTCTGAAAGAAACCATAAATAGTAGAATATATAGTAGATGACTACATTTAAATCAATCTCTAGAAGAGAAAAAAAATTATCTGTAGTTATACAAAGCAGATCAGACATTGTCTGGCCCTGAGATTTGGGTGTAAGAATTGATTGGGATGCATCATGAGAAACCTTTTGCAGATACCCGAAATATACAAAATCTTTCTTGTGAGAGTAATTACATAGATATATGCATTTTCTCAAAACGAATTCAACTAGAAAATTAAAATTGTGCATTTTATTGTATATAAATCAAAAAGTTGATTAAAAAAGCATAATAACATAACATGCACACACATCAAAATAGTTAAATAGAATTAAAATACCAAACAAATGAGATTCTTGCAGATTGATGGTGAGAGT
This sequence comes from Lipotes vexillifer, assembly GCF_000442215.2. Classification (NCBI taxonomy): domain Eukaryota; kingdom Metazoa; phylum Chordata; class Mammalia; order Artiodactyla; family Lipotidae; genus Lipotes; species Lipotes vexillifer. The sequence continues at coordinate 333,531 of NW_006769915.1, forward strand.
ATAAATTAGTACAGCCACCGTAGAACTACTTGGCTATGTCTAAAGCTGAATATGACTTAAAATTTACATTCCTTAATATATGTCTAATAAGATTGAGTTCATATATTCACCAAAGGACATGTAAAAGGATGTTTACTGTACTACTAATTTGCCAAAATGTAGATATACAGACCAAATCTACGTGAACTTTGAATGAATAAATGCATTGTGATATAGTCAATGGAAATTAATATCATATTACAATTAGAATAATAATTTAAAATAACTACAATGCTACCCAACAGGATATAAGAATATCACAAACATAATGGGGACTGATAAAAGTCAGATACAAAGTGATAAGTGGCATGTTGAATATATTCAACTTATAAACCTCAAAAACTATTTCATAGTCTTTTGAATCATTGTTATGAACAGTACAGAGCTAGTGACTAAAGGTGGTCACAGGAGCAGTTGCTGGATGTTGTTCTGAGTAGAATTAAACAATGCATTTATTTTGTGAAGATTCATAGATATGTACATGTATTAACTATACACTTATATATATATGTTATACTTCATACTTCAATAAAAAGTTTACTATACAATGGAATATTACTCAGCCATAAAAAAGAATGAAATTGGGTTATTTGTAGAGACATGGATTAACCTAGAGACTGTCATACATAGCAAAGTAAGTGAGAAAGAGAAAAACAAATATCATATATCAATGCATATATGTGGAATCTAAAAATATGGTATAGATTATCTTATTTGCAAAGCATAAATAGAGACACAGATGTAGAGAAAAAACATATAGACACCAAGGGGGGGAAGGGGGGATGGGATGAATTGGGAGACTGTGATTGACATATACACACTATTGATACTATGTATAAAATAGATAACTAATGAGAAAAAAAAATTACTTCAGTTAGCAGTGTTTCAAACATTCAAAACAAAGTAAGTCACTTCACCTCACTGTGTTGTAGAAAGATAATCTTAGAATGTGCTAAGTCCACTAGAATGTGCTAAGTCCACATTCTAGTGGACTTGATTTTCCAAAGAATTTGAGGAAAAATTAGTAAATGTCACTCCAGAAAATTATTTCATTGCATATTATTTGTGAACATTCTAAGTTAAACTTACATTCATTTATTTAACATGCTTAATAGTTAATATCCATTTAGATATTAAGTAGGAAATGCATTTATTCATAAAAAATATTTTCCAAAAAAGCCTTCAATTAGTGCAAATATACACTGTAAATTGCTGTTCTAGTCTTTTTCTATATCTGGTCTTAAATGACTTAAATAGATATAACACTATAAATTCCATTTAGAATTTAGTCTGTCACATTATTCTCCAAATTCAATGATAACTTTTGTTTTATTATTATTATTATTGATAATAATGAGAGCTAAATAGCCTTTTATACACATTGTTTGCATTAGCTATCAGAAAACTATGTTAATGAAATCACAAATCATTAAAATTAAAAAAAATAAAAATACATTTTAAAAAAGGACTTAATTCTTGCATGGACAAGTAAGGGATACAAGCATTTTTCTAATTATTTACTATTGAAAATATATGATATTTTAGATAAAACACTTGTACCATGAGCAGTCTCTTGGAATTTTATTGCTGTACTATATGTTAACTGTATCTGATAAGGCATTTTGGGACTATAGTTGATTTACAATGTTGTGTTAGTTTCAGGTATACAGCAAAGTGAATCCGTTATGCATATACATATATCCACTCTTTTTTTTAGATTCTGTTCCCATATAGTTCATTACAGAGTATTAAGTAGAGTTCCCTGTGCTATACAGTAGGTTCTTATTAGTTATCTACATTTTATATAGTAGTGTGTGTATATCAATCCCCATCTCCCAATTTATCCCTCCCCCCACTTTCCCTCTTGGTAACTGTAAGTTTGTTTTCTACGTCTGTGACTCTACTTCTGTTTTGTAAATAAGTTCATTTGTACCATTTTTTATACCATTTTTTAGATTCCACATATAAGCAATATCATATATTTGTCTTTCTCTGTCTGACTTACTTCACTCAGTATGAGACAATCTCTAGGTCCATCCATGTCTCTGCAAATGGCATTATTTTGTTCTTTCTTATGGCTAAGTAATAAACGAGTTTCAAGTGTAGACTTCCCCAGTAACCTGTTTCTAAGATCATACAGAAAATGATGATGTTTCTGGAAAAGGAAGGCCAAATATTCCTGTTGGTTATAATGCTGAACAGCTCTAACTAATTTTTTTTCTTGTAGAGAATAAGGAATGAAGAAACTGGACTCTTTTATTCAGTTACAATGGAAATTTAATCTGTAAGAATCTAGTAAAATGTTATTTTGGAAACCTTCAGGGCCATTTGGTTTATGCTATTAAATGAGCAACAATTTTTTCTAACTGAAAAGAATTTGAAAGCTGGAAACAAAATCAATGTGTTAACCATCATTATGCAAGTTTTTGCCACAAACATGTGTATACCTCTTCTAAAACTGAAAAAACACATAATTATTGAAACAATTCTATCAGTAAAAGTACTTTGAATAATAAACCATATCTGTTTCAATATATCAGGTAATTTTCATAATTTTCACATAAAGTATCCTCATAATAGTTTGGAGATAATTGAAATATGGAGAATTCCAAACAAACTTAATTGTTTCTCTCACTTTTTTGTATAGGGTGAGGTGATAAATATTTTATGTTACTCAGTTACTTTCCAGAAAACCTGAATGTATTTTAAAAGTAAATGAGGTTTTAACTGTTTTGTCAGAATTTAGATTTAAATCTGAAAAGACAAATTAAATACAAATCATCAGAATAGACTTTTTACAGGAATAACAAAGATTAGTTATCTTGGCTACCTCATATTCAACGTGACAGTATAACATTCAACAGAAATAAAGACAAGATAACATAATAATCATTAAGAATTTTTTCCTTCCTGAAGTAAATAATCCTGGTAATTTTATTTCAAATATTGTAAAAAACAAACATTAAACAATGACATGAGAATTGAAAATATTTATATAGACAAATAGCATTTTTGTTCTTTGAACTGTTTTTCAGAGTTCTAAAGATTAACACTAAAATACTCTAATTTATAATATCATCAAAAATAAATTTGACTTGAATAAATTTAACAAAAGATTTTCAAGGCAAGTATACTGAAAAACACAAAACACTATTGAACAAAATTAAAGATCTAAGTGAGTGGAAAGATATCTTGAATGGAAAACTTAATATTGTTTAAATGGAAATATTCCTCTTCTTACATAAAACACAATTTATATATCATATCTGAAAGTGTGAAAAAATAAGAGTATGTCTTAGCTTTTCTAATTACAAAACTATCAGAGAAATCTAATTTGTCCAGTGATTATATTAAGTAAGAATAGAACCCCTCAGTTTTCTCTTTATCTGTAAAAATTTTAAAGACTTACAATTTTTTAAAGAAGTGCTGAGATTGCTGTTCTCCTTTTTATTTTGTAACTTAGTAACCAAAACCACAAACTTAACTTAGAGATTCAGCTACAACAGAAGATATTTTTGGAAGAGGCAAATCATTTAACATATATTGGGTGTTGCTGCAACCTGGTGGTATTTTTTATTTTTTAATTTAAAATTTATGGAAATGCAGCCTCTATGAAAAACAGCATGGAATTTCCTCAAAACATTAAAAATAGAATTACCATACAATACAGCAATTCCACTTCTGGGTGATTTTGCAAAGAAAATAAAAACACTAACTGAAAAAGATATGTGCACCCTTACGTTCATTGCAGCATTATTTACAATAGCCAAGATATGGAAGCAGTCTAAGTACCCATCAAGAAATAAACGCATAAAGAAGATGTGAGATATATACATCTCACAGCCATAAAAAAAGAATGCAATTTTTCCATTTTTAACAACATGGATGGACTAAGTGAAATAAGTCAGACAGAGAAAAACAGATACCCTATGATTTCACTTATATGTGGAATGTAGAAAACAAAACAAATAAACAAACATAACAAAATGGAAACAGCATCATAGATACAGAACAAACAGGTGATTGCCAGAGGGGAGGGGGATGGAGAGACGAGTTAAATATGTGAAAGAGATTAAAAGGTATAAACTTTTGGTTGCAGAATAAAAGAGTCATGGAGATGAAATGTCCAGAGTAGGAAATATGGTCAATAATCATGTTATATCTTTGTATGGTAACTAGACTTATTTTATTCATCATTTTGTAATGTATTGAAATATCTAATAACTGTTGTGCACCAGGAATTTACATAGTGTTGTAGGTCAGTTATACTTCAAAAAGAGAGAGAGAGAGAGGGAGAGAGAGAAAGAGAAGGAAATGAAGGAACAAACTATAGAAAAATAGATTAGATTTGTGATTACTAGAGGCAGGGATAGGGAAGGTGGGGGGTCAAAAGGTACAAACTTCCAGCTGTAAGGTAAATATGTACTAGGGATGTAATGTACAACATGATTAATATAATTAACACTGTGTATGTTATATATAAAATTTGTTAAGAGAGTAAATCTTAAGAGCTCTCATCATAAGGAAAATATGTTTTTAAATTTTATTTTGTATCTATATGGGATGAAGGATGTTCACTAAACTTACTGTGGTAATCATTTCATGTTGTATGTAAATCAAGTCATTATGCTGCATGCCTTAAACCCATACACTGCTCTATGTCAATTATATCTCAATAAAACTAGAAGGAAAAATTCTTTTTAAATAAAATAAAATTTAGGGAAATGCTTGTTAATAGTTACTATATATAAATTAGCACATAATCTGAATATTTTAAGATATTTTTATAATGTGAAAGATTATTTTATGTTGGGTATAATTATCTTGACTAGATATTGCTATATGGGCACATGATGACATATGTATTTCTTATAAGCAATTACTCTCCAAGTTTCCAAAGAGAAAGAGTAACAGAGGAAGCTGGTTATAAACAGATTTTCAAAAAGTCAAAGCCCACTGTATAGACCATCCCCAACTTAAGATGAGTTGACTTATAGTTTTTGGACTTCATGACAGTGTGAAAGCAATATGAATTCAGTAGAAACTGTACTTTGAATCTTGAATTTTGATCTTTTCCTGGGCTATGGATTTGCAGTTGAATACTTTTTCTTGATGATTGACAGCAGCAGCTGAGCTGCATCTCAGGCAATCACAAGGGTAAGCAACCAATACACTTACAATCATTCTGTACCCATACAACTATTCTGTCACTTTCAGTAAAGCATTCAATAAATTACATGAAGTGTTTAACACTTTATTATAAAATAAGCTTTGTATTAGATGCTTTTGCCCAACTGCAGACTAATATAAGTGTTCTATGCATGTCTGTGGTAGGCTAGGCTAAGCTATGATATTTGATAGGTTAGATGTATTAAATGCATTTTTAACCTAGGATATTTTCAACTTTGGATGGGTTTATCAAGAGGTCACCCTATTGTAAGTCGAGGAAGATCTCTAAAATGTTAATTATATTTTCTTTGCAAGAAAGGGAGAAAGCTTAGTTGCAGAAAATTTTGTTACACAAAATTTAGAGTCACTGTAGTCAGTTTCTAGTGGCAGTTGACACTAGAAGAGTGTCTTAGGCTCTTGACAATTCCGTAAAAGCCAACAAATAACCCTAACTATATTAACCACTGAAATATGGAAACAAAGATTTCCTATGTTAGTCACACTAATGGTCTCTCTTTTAAGCAGTTAGAATAGAATGGTCCACATGGACTCAGGACAAAGTGGTTGCCTCAGACAGTACATGCTACTTTTACACAACCCATATACCTGCTATATCACTGAGAATAGCAGAATGGTGATATAGATTTAATGGTATTGTCTAAGTCTTATTAAGATTATGACAATCAGAACAAAAAATAGAACAAAAAGATACTTAATAGTATAAAATGAACATAAAGGAAGATAAAAAGTGTTAGTAAAGCAGAGGCTCATCTACTGAGCTCCCTAAAGAGCCAAATCAGAGAAATAATCTCAGAAGTGTCTTCTTAATTCTCAGTGAACAAAATTAGTTCTGTTAAATTTAGTATTTGGAGGTGTAAATATTGATTGGTATTCAAATTATTTGACATGAAGGGTCAAAGGGAAGTTGAACCATGAATAAAAAGACTTCTAGAATATATACCGTCATGTAGAAAGTCCCAAGGTCCTATTTGGCAAAGATTTCCAAGTTAATATCAACATAGACTCTTCAAACTGTCAATTCATAAGTCAACCCAGTCTTAAAAACAAAAACTGGATTAAATTCTTGCTTGGACAAGGGAGGGACACAAACAAAAGTGCAGCCTCTAACCAAACAAAGGAAGAAACAAGATTTTGGATTTGGGAAAAAGGGGGGTTTAGGTAAAATTGAAATGAAGCAGTGTTTTGATTGGGTCAAAGCAAAGCAGGACTGTGTATAAAGAGGGTAGTCTTCATCCTGGGCTATGAAGTGTATTGAAATCCTAATTCTTGGAAACCATGGAGTTAAGATAAATGTGGGTCTCATGTTGAGTTTCAAAATTCCTTATCTGAATCTTTTCATCTGTTTGGATTCAAAGTTCCTTCCCTGTAATCAAAGTGATTGATTTTAGATCAGAAGGTTTTCAGGACTAGGTCCATGATGTTAATTAATCAAAATCATTTTTACTGGTTGACATATGCTTATTCTAAGTTCAATGATTGGAACTAAGCTCATCAAAATCTTTGTATTTTGTTGGCATGTTTTCTTGATGTACTGCTTGATACTGATCTCTTGCTGTGTGTTTGAACATTTTCATGACATCTGCACAAATTATGAGGGTACCTGTGCTCAGAGGCAGTCATTTAGACTGCCACTGGGTACATAAGGATCTTACCTACCTATGTTTTTTTTTTTTCTCTGCAAAGACAGATCTCAAGGAAAATTCAATACAAGTAAGATTTTAACATTTTAAGGTTGTTTACACTGCAGCAATGACCACCTTGAGTCTGGACAGTGAAGTACCATCTTCCACAGCAGCTCAGGTTTGTAGGCATAATTTTTTTTTTTTTTATCTGTTTGATCGTCATTTTATTAAAATGTCCTTATCAGGTAAACAATCCTTTCTCCTCCTCCCTTTTTCTGCCTTCTGTATCACACTTTTTTTTTTTTTTTCTCTTGAAAGGCTCATACTTATTTAGTATTAGCTCATTGTAGGGAGGTCTTAGTCATTAAAATTATTATTTTTTTATCGCAATGGAAAGGTTTTCTTAGATGGGACATGATAACATTTGCTTACAGAATCAATAAAATAGAAATATTTGGATCCAGTTCAGTGAGCATCTGCTCTATCCCAAAGAGCTATTAAAGAAATGATCAGTTATAATCCTGTTTAACTCCTGCTGTTTTTTAATCAGTGAAAGAATGCAGAGGTAAGTCAAAAGGGGCCCATAGCAACTCATTAGTGAGAAAAGTTCCCTCATTTATTTCTTCAATTTTTTTATTATTTTAGATACTTACTTTCACAAATCATCATCATCATCATTCCACACACTTGTCTTCCTCACTGAGTCCCTTTTCATTCCATTTACTTCCATTTTTCAAGTGTTTTTTTATTCTTTTATTTGTTCATTTGTGTCTCGTTGTTTACTGCTATATGCTGAGAGTTTAGGACCATTTTTTTTTTTTTTTTTTTTTTTTTTTGCGGTACACGGGCCTCACACTGTTGTGGCCTCTCCCATTGCGGATCACAGGCTCCGGACCCGCAGGCTCAGTGGCCATGGCTCACGGGCCCAGCCGCTCTGCAGCATGTAGGATCTTCATGGACCGGGGCATGAACCCGTGTCCCCCACATCAGCAGGTGGACTTTCAATCACTGCGCCACCAGGGAAGCCCCAAGTTTAGGAACATTTGAAGCACTTGGTAGGTGCTTGTTATTCAATATTTTAATAGAACCAATAAGGAATATCTGGTAAATAAAGGAAAGAAAAAACACCAGAGATGAAGAGTAGAAAACTCATGGGTTTTGAAGTTAGATAAATGTCAGATTAAAATATTTTTCAATCCTTCTGTCCCTCATTTTCAAAACAGGGAATGATATATATCATGCATGAAATTTATGAAAATCAAATGAAATTATTTTCAAAAATAGCTGACAAACTTGTATGCTGTTCTTAGTAAATCTGGTAATGAACAATGCAAGAATTACAGTAATAGCAAGATACAATATAATTCCAGTACTTAGATATGACATTTGAATATTTCCATTTCTATTACTTTTTTCCTCTATATATATTTTTTGGCTTGGCAAAGAGCATTCCATAAGCAAATATATTCTTCACTTAAAATTTTAAATACAGGTGGGAATGTGAATTGGTTCAGCCACTATGGAGAACAGTATGGAGGTTCCTTAAAAAACTACAAATAGAACTACCATATGACCCAGCAATCCCACTACTAGGTATATACCCTGAGGAAACCAGAATTCAAAAAGAGTCGTGTACCAAAATGTTCATTGCAGCTCTATTTACAATAGCCCAGAGATGGAAACAACCTAAGTGCCCATCTTCGGATGAATGGATAAAGAAGATGTGGCACATATATACAATGGAATATTACTCAGCCATAAAAAGAAACGAAATTGAGCTATTTGTAATGAGGTGGATAGATCTAGAGTCTGTCATACAGAGTGAAGTAAGTCAGAAAGAGAAGGACAAATACCGTATGCTAACACATATATATGGAATTTAAGAAAAAAAAATGTCATGAAGAACCTAGGGGTAAGACGGGAATAAAGACACAGACCTACTAGAGAATGGACTTGAGGATACGGGGAGGGGGAAGGGTAAGCTGGGACAAAGTGAGAGAGTGGCATGGACATATATACACTACCAAACGTAAAATAGATAGCTAGTGGGAAGCAGCCGCATAGCACAGGGAGATCAGCTCGGTGCTTTGTGACCACCTAGAGGGGTGGGATAGGGAGGGTGGGAGGGAGGGAGACAAAGAGGGAAGAGATATGGGAACATATGTATATGTATAACTGATTCACTCTGTTATAAAGCAGAAACTAACACACCATTGTAAAGCAATTATACCCCAATAAAGATGTTAAAAAAAGAAATTTAAATACAGACTCAAGATATTTTTTAATACTCAAGATATGTACTATAAAATCTTGTTGAAAATTTTGGAGATTTCTAATTTTTATTATAAAAGAGGAAATACTTTTATGAAATGTTTTATTCTGACAGAAAAACACAAGAATGTCTGTTTTGTGCAATATGTACGGTTTTAACTCTAAGTTGCAAAAGTTTTCCTAATGAGCAAACTTGCATTACTATTTTTTTAGTATTTTGAATATATTTCAAATGTTATTACTCATCTATATTGTTTTTTTAGTGAATCGGCTGTTCATGTCTTTTGCCAAAATGCTTTTTCTAATTTATTTGTATGTACCCATTGTATTAAAAATATCAACCTTTTATCTTAATTTGATTAAAATATTTTTTTTATTTTATTGGATGTATTTTAATTATATTTTCAATATTTAGAAACTTAAATTATATGCAGTTTCATCTATTCATAATTGTTATTCTTCTTTGTTATGTATCCCATGGCATTAAATGTCCAAAGCTCATACCAATTCAAAAAAAGTTCAGGTTTACTGATGTGTAACATGAAGAAAAGATCTGATTGGTTTACCTAATTTTTTCTTTAAAAATACTTTCATGTCAATGTTGATGCATCATTATGTCAAATGTCATTTCTTTTATTACAGTTTTCTGTAAGAGTTTGAAGTTTAATTTTATATTTCAATTAAATGTTTAATCATAGGATTTATTCTGATTGTTAGAATAAGGTGAGGACTTATTTTTGTTATCTTTATAATCAGTTTTCCCATGTCACCTTGTTATTCATTCTTTTTTTACAATCATATGTGGGAAATGATATAGATATTTCATGCATTTTTATATTCACTTTGTAGTTCAGTATTCAGAGATTGTAACAGTAATAATTAAAATAACTAAGCAGTGTAGGATAATAACAGTTTTGCCTACTTCAACTGGGAAGATATCTAATTAGACTCCCTAGAAAGTATACAGCCATTATCCTAATCAGAAAATCTCAAAATGTAGGAGACACTTCTGACTCATATTTTTTGCTCATTATCTAAATTCACACAGCTCTAAAATTTTTAAGTCCTTCATAAGCAATATTTTTCAATTCTCTTTGTCACCTCTGATTTAGATTTCCTTATGTCTTATCAGAATAGGGATAATATAACCTCTTACTGTTTTCCTGATATCTTTTCTCTCCGTACTCCAATCTTTTATTCTCAAAGCTGCTACCTTTTGCTTTTAACATAGATTTATGATTATATTTTCTTCACTGAAATGTACGTACCAGTACTGCATTGCTCACTGAATTTATTTGAAGTTTTAAAAGTTGGACCATGCACACCTCAATCCCCATTCTAGATGGCTACATAATACTGATCCAGTTTTAACTTCCATTGTGACCTAGGTCAAACTGATTTTTTCTCTTTTTGTTCTTCATTTTTCTAAAATGTTTATACCTTCCCATTTTCCTCTTCTATGAAATCCCTTTCCAAACGCTCATTATCTGTTTAATCACAGTTTGTCATCTCCTATAATTTTTCCTAACTCTGTTATAATAATCTCTTTTAGCTTCCTACAGAGCATATATTTTTTAAAATTTTATTGTGACACTGTTATTTCAGCTTGTTTTATGGGCACTTGATATTTTATTTTTGTTTATCTTCAATTGTAAGAAATTTGGGTATAATGCTGAACATTAGCTTTTTATTCTAAACTTTTTTAATATAATTTCATTATAATATGTTTAGCAAAAAATAAATATCTAATGTATGCATTCCAAAGTCATATTTTTCTTGTTTAAGATTAATTAAAATCTTTATTTTTCCTAAAAAACAAAATTTTGAAAATTGCATTACACTCCTAGTGTTCTAATTTTAAGAAAAAAAAATCCAATAAATGAAATAGTACTTGTAATGATTACAAAATTTTAAAATTTATACTAATGCAGCAAAAATGTTTATACAAATAAATAAGGAAAAGTAAACAGTAGGTTGAAGTGTTCTAATAAATATTTAATAAAATGTGTAGCCTATCTGAGGATTATTTGAACTCATAATATAAAAGTTTCATGCACATTTTCAGGATAAAGAGCAAAGCATTTGATTGTTTTAGCCCTTATTAGTTGTAGTAGAGCTCACTTAAACAAAGCCGTTTCAATAAGGAAAATGAAGACAATAATTAAAGAAGAACAGGGACTTTTTTTTTTTTTTTGCGGTATGCGGGCCTCTCACTGTTGTGGCCTCTCCCGTTGAGGAGCACAGGCTCCGGTCGCACAAGCCCAGCGGCCATGGCTCACGGGCCCAGCCGCTCCGCTGCACGTGGGATCCTCCCAGACCAGGGCACGAACCCGCCTCCCCTGCATCGGCAGGCGGACTCTCAACCACTGCGCCACCAGGGAAGCCCAAGAACAGGGACTTTTAAAGATATGTCAGGGGAGGGGAGAGATAAATCAGCAGAGCATACAGGATTTTTAGGGCAGTGAAAATACTCTTTATGTTATTATAATGATGGATATATGTCATTACACATTTGTCCAAACCCATAGAATGTACAACACCAGGAGTTAACCCTAAGGTAAACTATGAGCTTTGAGTGATAATGATGTGTCAATGTAGGTTCATCCTTGCTAAAAAAAACCAATCTACTAATTCTGGTGAGTGATGCTGATAGTAGGGGAGGTTATGTATATGCAGGTCCAGGGAGTATATGGGAAATTTCTGTCCCTCCCTCTCAATTTTGTTGTAAACCTAAAACTGCTCTAAAAAAAAAACTTTAATGAAAAAACAGTATGTCAAAATAAAGCATTGCAAAAGCCAAATTTCTCTCAAGCTCTCTTAGTAAAGTATTATTAATTACAGTGAATCAGAGAAAAAACATTGGTTTATAAATATATAAACATTTATAAATTGCATTGGAATTTTAATTAATAAAACTAATTTTTTTATATTTAGATATGGTCAAATATATTTTTGAAATTTTCTACTGTGAATATTCTAATTCTGATATTCCAAAAAGTTGACATAAATAAGCAAATAAATCTTGGTATTATTTCAACTTAATTACATGGTTATCATCAAATATGTGTATTGCTACCCTTCTAGGTCTATACATTTAAAGTAGTTTCTGCTTCATTTTTGTTAGAAATGTTTTATGCATCACATATGCTGTCAACGTCTGGTTTTCAAATCTCAAATAGTTCAAGTATGTTTACCATGCAATATATCAAGGAAAACTGATTCATACACATGATTATTCATTTCCATTTAGTAGGGCTGTGGTTCAAGTTAAAATACGTGGTTCAAGTTAAATGTCATATTTTTTTAAATTCTAATCTCTGAAACAATTCTATTGAAACTCACACCAGAGTACACACTGTATATGTTTCTTTATCTTGTGCCAAAACCATATTTTCTTAATTGCTGTATCTTTATATTATGTATTGATCTCTGATACCATGAGTTCTCAATTTTGTTTTTCTTTATGATTGTTAGGCTTTTATTGGTCTTTCATATTTTCCACATTAATTTTAGGATCAACTTATTTCTAAAAAACATTCTAAGATTCTACTTGGACTTATATTAACTCTGCATAGCAATCTGAGGTGAGTTGACATCTTGTTACTGAGAGTGGTACTAGAGGAAAAGAATCTTAGGATGAGTTTTCTGAATTGATTCTGGGTCCCTGGAATTGTTCTCTAATCTGTTTAGACTTAAATGCAGTAATGACACTATTTCCACTATTAAGGAGAGTACTGATAGTCCATGATGTCATGTGCAATAGAAAAATGCAAAATATTACCATTGGACACTCCTAATCAAATCTTATAAGAGGAAATTCTCCCTCCAGACTGCCATCAGACTTGAGGTGCAACATCATCTCTCCTTGGATCTCTAGCCTGCAGAACTGCTCTGCAGATTTCAAACTTGCCAATTCCCATAATCATGTGAGTCAGTTCCTTAAAATCTCTCTCTCTCAAATTATGTATAACATATACAAATATACATATTATGTATCATATATAAATTCATATATCTTATTGTTTCTATTTCCCTGGAGAACCCTGATTAATAGTGATTTTGAATCTTCCAGTGTATAAATATATAAATCCAATATCTCTCCATTTCTGTAGGCCTTCTTTAATTTTTCTACAATACTTTGTAGTTTTAATGTAGAGATCTAGCACATTTTTGTTTGTTTTATAAATTAATGATACATTTCTAATTGTTAGCTCTTAATATAAAGAAAGGCAAATATTTTTATATATTGCTCAGTGACTTAGCTAAATTGACATTAATTTTAAAAGTTTGTAGATGCTATTGAATTATTTTGTTACAAAATCATTTCATTTGTAATGGAAGCCTAAATACTCATTCTTCCTTTTCAGTTTTTATACGTGTTTTTCTTCTTCCTTTATGGCATTCAGTATAATTTGAATAGAAGTAATAATAATCAACATCTTGTCTTGTTCATGAACTCAGGGGGATAGAGTTCAGTATTTCACAACTAAGTATGATATTTGCTATAAGCTACTTTTATACTTATTAAATTAAGGATGTACCACTCTATTCTTACATTTTCTTTATGAGCAAGTGTTTACTTTGGTCAGCTGTTTATTTGCCTATTGAAATGGGCATATTTTTTTTCATTTATCTATTGATGGGATTAATTGCCTTGATTCATTTTTATTATTATTCTACATGTCTGGATTTAATTTTTTAATTATTTTTTTCTGAGCTTTTATGACTAGTTTATGGAAGATATTGCCCTATAATTTTATTTTTTTTTAATGTCCTTTTTCAAGTTTGATTTATGAGGCCTGAATTTTGCATGGTCTCATAAGATAAAGTAGAAATTACTCTCTTTTTATTTATTATCTAGAAGAGATTATATAAAATTGATAATATTTAGTCCTCATAGGTTAAGGAAAAATTGACCCTTCTGTGCCTGTAATTGCTTTGCAGGAAGTTTTTAGATGTAGATAAAATTTTTATAAAAGATATGTAACAATTCATTTTTTTCTCTTTCTTTACGTGCTATTTTGGTAAGTTGGAATTTTAAGGACTTAGTTCTTTTCATGTAAAATGTGAAATTTATTGGACAGAGTTGCTTATCAGATATTCTTACCATCTTTTTAGCATGAGACTCTATTTTGATGGTTCTCTTTTCATTCCTGATATTGATAGCCTGTGTTTTCTTTCTTTTTTTTTTTCTTTCTTTTAACTTGAACAATCTTCTGGGGGTTTATTATTTTATTAATATTTTTAAGAACAAACTTTTTAATTTGTCAGATTTTTCTTATAGGTTTACTTTCCTTTTCTTCCTCCTACCTTCTTTGATTTTAATGTGCTATTTTATTTCACCTTTTTACATTGATTTTTCTACTGGAAATCTTATATTTTAAATACTGGAATCAAAGCTCTAAATTTACTTATAAATAATTCTTTAGCTACATTGCACTAGTTGAAACTATTTTCTCATTTCCATTGCAAATCCTTCTTTATCCTTATATCATTTATGTTCCCAGGAAATAAATATTAAATGATTATTGGGCAGTGTTCACATTTTATACACACACACACACACACACACACACACACACACATATTTAAGTATAGTGCTGTTGTTTAGGAGTTTGTAATTTTAGAACAGTCAAAATCATATCCTGGATTAGTAAATGAAGACATATGTTTACACTTATACTTGCATTATAGGGAAACAGAATTATATGTATATTGAGTAGACGGTACAATAGATATCAAAAACACTTTTTCATAACAATCATTATCAATTTTTCTTAATACTTAATTCACACTAAAAGAAATGTGCTTTTTTCTCCATTTAAAAAGCTGTAGAAACAAATATTAGGAACTGTTTTAGTGTCTTAAATTAATAAAAAAAAAGTCTGTAATAAGGGATTTAAAATGTTGTTTTACCATCAACTGGAATTGTTGATCACTTCTGGTAAATTGAGACAACTGTAAGTTGATTTCTCCTTTCCCCTATCTTTGTTTTCTGGATATTTAGAGACCAGAACAGATTGACAGGTGTGCCACTGTACTGAGAAACACTGTGATATTTGTGCAGTAAGTTTTTGCAACCCAGGAAGTATGACTATGCAAATACTAGCAGATGGCTATGTAAATGTAAATGTAGTTGTTCTACTAAAGCTTGACATAGTGACACATTTAATTAATTTTAAATAGATTAATAATTTTTCCTGAAAATTTATATTATGAAATGTTTTAGAGACTTTTCATCCATTGCAGAATTCTTCTTACCTGTTAGTTGGGCTGATAGGCATTGTGAAATCTTGGCAGAACATTTTATAGTTGAAAGATTTCAATCTCTGAGAGGATTACATGGCAGATGGCAATGTAAAGGAACTACTCAACTATCTGAGTGCTGTGTTTACATAGCCATCTGCTGGATATTCCTTCCCCTGGGCTTCACAATTTACTTGGAGGCTAAGAAGGATGATTACAGATTCAAAGTGTTTTAGGATCCAAGTACTAATATATATATATATATATATATATATGAAATATATATATATATATATATATATATATGAAATATATATATATATATATATATATATATATGAAATATTTAGGAAAGTATGTTTGTTGCTATGTAGCTGGTTCCTAATTTTACATGGTTGCATAAGACATTTTATTGAATTTTCTAAATAGATACATGTTCAGTGTCTCATTTAGTCTTTCAACTGAAAAACTTGAACTAGAATCTACCAGTATTAATCTTAGTCCAGTAAATTTCCCTGCAATGTATTTAAGATTACATTTGGAAAATTAATATTTTATAGATGAATATATTAGATGTATATTTTGTAGAGGAGTATATTTAATTAATAAAATAATAAAAATAATCTACAAGGAGATATTAAACCAATAGGTTGAGACATAATTGAAATATTGTTTCAGAAATTTTTTGATTTACCATATTTTTGTTTTCTTTTTCTATATCTCCCTCCCTTATTGAATTTTTTGAGTAAAATACAAATTCAGTTATCAATCACTCACATGGGAACTGTTATTTAAATTGGAAAATATTTATTCAAATACACATATTCTTGGAAATAGAAAATCCATAACTGTGTATTGACCTTATACTAAAATAATAATTTAAAATACTTTTGACCCTTTTACAAAGTTTACAAACTCTTATCTGTGGTAATTGAGTTAGAGTTTTCTGTCGTTACTGTAGTGATTGAAAGTTTTTGATATATAATTTTCCCTTTATGATTGAAAGTTTTCTGATATTAATGAAATTCTGAAAAACTATTTCAAACTATAAAAATTACTTTAAAAGTTTTATGTCTTAACTTATCATATTACTAAAGTAAAACAGAATGTTGTGGGATATATTTGAGATAGACATTTTCACCAATAATAAATATGGAGAACAACAAACACTCACTGAGGAAAAGACAGTATGTTTTCTGTAAAGCTCAAGATGGTACTCCTCCAAATCTCCAGGATCATGGTCAATTGAGATGCCCAAAGAATTAATCCACCTTTATTTCTAGGGCAATAGATGACTTATTTAAAGAGTCTGAGATGAGTTATACATAAGTCTTTTCTGAACAAAATGAACATGTAAGATTAATAATTTGTAGGAAATTTAATTTGTAAATGTGAAAGTAGCCTGCTCCTCTGTAGACCAGTTTGAGTAATACCATCATAGAAAAATTTTACTTGAATACTTTGTGTTAGCAATTATTGATGTAGTCAATGTCTAAGGTTGTTTTCTGATAGAGAATCATCTTACTGAAGATACTGGAATGCTCTCATGGGTTTAATTCCCAGGACATCTCTGAAGACTGAAATCCTCTAGTTTAGCCATTTTTGCCAAGTAATTAATACTCTTCTGATCTTTGATAAAGAATTAGTTCCAGTTAGTAGCTTGAGGAATCCAAAAGGAATCTGTCTTAATATTAAGTTGTCTGATTTCATAAAGTAATGCTGCTTGGGGAAATAAGATTGTTTATGTGCCATAAAAAAAAAAAAAAAAACAGTAAATATTTTAACAAGTAACAAATTTAAATAGTCTTCTTTATTCCAGTTGTACTTGAAATTCAGGTAAGAAATGTGCTTTAAAATAGAATAAATTGTCTTATTGTTCATTAAATTGTGAAGTAAGAAAAAACATGAAGATGTCATTCTTAATTAGATATCTGGTGTGTTCATTTAGAAAACTCTATTGGTCTTTAGCATTCCTTGGTTAGTATATGTGATCAATGCTTCAGAACTGTTTTCTAGGAAATTTATATTTTTCTCACCTTATATAAGCTGCACTGTGTTTAAATAGCTTTGTAATACATTTTATGTAATATTATTTATAGGTATCCTAATCAACTCAAGTGACTTCTTTAATTATTCCACTGGAAAGTTGCAACTGGAAATCAGCAATATTTAACCTTAGTTAATTTCCTTGCAAGAGCATTTAAATGTTTGAATGTGCATTTTGAAAAGGGGCATTTCAGAGATGAATATATGTAAATTATATATACATATATATATATATTTATATTTATATTTATATATATAATAATAATTTAGAACATAACATTAAGCCAGAAGAGATGAAGCACATAATATTGTCTCAACTTTTTGTTCACTTCTTTACTTTTTTGTTTCTTTTTATTTTACCCCCATCTCAGATTGATTTTTTTTCCAATAACTCAAAGTGTTGTTGTCATCTACTCAGATACTAACTACATTATGAATATTGTGTATGCTCATATTATTAGTATTGTGTGTTAATATTTTAATATTGTATATAGTTTATTAATAATAATGATATACTTCACTTTCTTGGCTACAGTCAAAACTTCTAGAGATGCCCACTCAATGTGTTTTCTTAATTTTCACTCCACATCTAGAGATATAGTATGTGTTCAATAACGTATTTATTGAATTGAATTGTTTGAGATGGTAAGTAATACAAGGTTTCTTCATTAGCCATTCCCCACAAGAATTTGAAAATTCCACAGTTGCTTAAGCAATTAAATCAAGGAAGAAAACAACAACAAAAACCAGGTTTAACATTACAGTCATAATTATAGCTAATCTTAGGCAGGGGGATGTTTGAGACTACAGGTACTCCAAGTAATGCACACTGTTCCAGTGGCATCCATGAGGTGAAAAGTTCCTACATCCCTCTTCATTCTATTTATTTTCATCAAATGTTGAAATACCCAGGGACCCTATGAGGCTATCCTCCTTTTTTTGGTAATTTTTTGGCTAATCTGAATATATAGTGATTCCTGAGTATCAAAATAACTGTCTTAATTGAAAGATGACACTATAAATATGCAATGTTTTGGGAAGGCAAATAAAGCAAAGGAACTAAGTTATTGAGTACCCACAGACATCAGACACTACCTCCTTATTTTCTAGGACTCCATTAGAGGAAGCAAAGGAGACACCTGATTTAAGTGAACTAGAAATCCATTAGTTTCCTAAAATCTTAACTCAATATTAAAACAGAAAAATGATTACAGTTTGTCTTAGAAGTCTTAGATAAACAATGACTGACAGTTTGCTGTTAATCTCAAATTCAAATTGTTGTGTAGTCAGTCATTTTTATACTTACATTTTCAACTGATAGTATATATTAAAGAAGGAAAGACATGTCCATGTATTTTAAATGATGATTCTCTGAATAAATTGCTCCCATGTTAATGAATTCCATGTATTGTCTTTCTATGTTATTCCTCTGAAATTTATACAGTATTATATGCCTTTTCAGTGATGATTTAAAAACCAGAACTGTTTATAATTCTATTATGTGAATTTCACTACTATAGATTGCCCATTTATCGAAATCTCTTTTCAGAGATAATTGAACCTAACTTTGATATTTGACATTATCATTTCCGAGAGGGTATAACCTTTATCCTTTATGCTAAGGCAGGTTGAAGGTGATATATATGACAGCCCTATTCCTTATCTTAGATGAAATAGGAAACTACAGGTTTAATTTCAAGGTGACTGTGCATTAAGAGATATTGCATTCTGTTGGGAAACAGAGAGATTAAAAAGCTATTGAATAAAATGTAATGTATCCATCTGGCCTTGTTTACTAATATTTGACTCGTGTTAACAAAGAGAAGTTTTGTTAAATGCAAATTGGAAAAAAATTAGCTATAGATGTACTGAAATCATTATTTTTAAAACTCTTTAATAACACGGAAAACCAGGTTTGGGGAGGTTCTCTTTAAGAAAAATAAATACAGAATTTAGATTACAAAAGTATATATAAATATGAATATTTAAAATGAAGTAACATAAATTATAAATGGTAACAAGGTAACAAATACCACAAACCTCACAAAATCCATAAAAGTAAAATATATGAATTATTTAATAGCTTTCTGTATCTCTAAAATACTGTTTTACTATTTTGACAAAATATTATTAGATATTATATTATCTATAGAGAAAAGAGACACATAACATATTTTCCTGTAGCATGGATGATCAAAAATAATTTTTATTAGTAGTAAGTTAGAAAAGTATTTTTCATCCTCACAACACATTATTAATAATTTAATGCAAATTGTTAAGACTTATGCAGGTTTGGAAAAAAATATCTATAAAGTTTCTTTCATACATAGACTGTAATATTTGGAAAAAGTCCCATATTCTATTTTCTGGCTCCCTCTATTTCAAATCTCATCTATCTTTCACAACCTGCATTATCTGTGTCCTGGGTAGTACCATCTACTGATTTTATGTTTTACTGAGTGATAAGGATTAATTTATCTAAAATTCATCCTCTGTAGGAAAGGAGCAAGTCACTTAAAAAGCACCAAGGCAACCATCTAGTCCTTGCCAACCATGACACACGAATGTTGTTACCTCTACCCTACACTTTATCTCTAATTTTGCCGGGAGATAAGGAGATGTAGCAAATTCTACCACTATCTTGTCAGAATATCTGCAAGGCACCAACCCCTGATCACAACACAAGAGTGGTGCTATAGCCAATCACATACTGAGTAGGCAGGATGCGGGAAAACCAAGTTTCTATCAGGTCATATTTCTCTTGCATTCTTACCCATGCTCTCAACAGCAAGAAAAGCCAATGCTTCCCAATCACACCACTTAAGATGCATATATCTCAATGTTTGAGATCACTCTCCCAGAGTCCTATTTTGATTTGCCAGATTGTTATGGTCAAGAGTGGGTTAACTGCTACTGATCCTGTGTCCATAAGTTTCCTCCAGTGAATGCCACTCCAGGTGGCAAGGTGTGTGTGCTGCTTGGCCATCTGTTTTATTTGGGTCATACCTATTATGTCAACATTGTTTCTGATGACTTGGAAAGGGAAAATAATCTTCAAAGTTAACAGTAAATAACAGTTTTATATAAAAAAAAATAAACTTTTAAAATAAACAGCCCATCATTTTTGTACAAAAGTAATATAATATGAAATAATTGTAATACTGACTTCTGAATGAATTGCTTCCACCAAAGAATCTATTCATTCATTCAAATATTATTATTCCCAGGGCACCATGATACACACAGTAATTATCAACAAATTGCCTGCTTTCTTGAACTTTGATTCTATTGGAGGGATATAGAAAATAAATATATGGGGCTTCCCTGGTGGCGCAGTGGTTGAGTCCACCTGCCGATGCAGGGGACACGGGTTCGTGCCCCGGTCCGGGAAGATCCCACATGCC
>NW_006769915.1:354748-358697 GCF_000442215.2 Lipotes vexillifer
GCTGAAATATATATATATATATATATATATATATATATATATATATATATATATATATATATGTAATATATGTTGATATGAAGTTAAATGAAGCAGGATAAGGAGATATAGTAGGGCAGAATAGGTAATGGAGTATATATGAACGGACAGTGATACTGAAGGTAACTTATATGTTAAAGTGACTAGACAAATGGTAAATAAAAAATTTACAGTTCTGTTCAAAGTTGCTAGTTTTTATGTTGGCAAAATTAGAGTGTTTCATGAGGTAAACCTTTAGTTTCCTAAATTGTGTTTTTGTTTTATTTTTTACATGCCTTCTGTTTTATTTTTTATTGAGGTATAATTGACAAATTACATTAGTTACAGTTGTACAACATAATGATTTGATCACCACAAAATGTCTAGTTAGCAGTACTGTAATCTAATAGTTAACAATGTCTTGTTAACATCTGTCAATTAACATATTTACAATTTTTTGGCCTAATTTGTTTTTAATTGTATATTCAGACCAGCAGCTTTGGAAGATAGAAACATTTTTGGAAATGCACCTTTGATATTAAGAATAGGAAGTATGATTCCATATATATTTGTTTGCTATACACACTTCTAAATAATAATTCATATATAATTTAAAAATATCTGTAAAGCAGTGAAAATATCAGAATACTTTTGAAAGGTATTTCAAAGTCCATAATAGAAGACTTCTATTATTTGGTCTTTTTCTATTTTATCCCAAAGTGGCTTCAAGTAGTTTCTGCATACTCTATGTCTTTCTCACATCATTAGTCTAAAGCTACTGCTGAGAAGTAGCATTATAATATCAGTTTCCACTGAGAGGCTATTTACACCAATGGAAATTATGGAAATTTGGAAGTAGTGACAGGTATTTCTAAAAACTCTTCTGAATTATCATGTTTTCCTGCTTGGTGATGTTGTTCAAAGTTAGTGCCTTTAGTTTTCATAATATGTTAAGAACAGTATTTATTGGTTTATTAGACCCATGATATCAATTAAAATATAGTCTACCAAATGTCAATATAAGTAAATACTAAGATAAGAGTAGAGGAGTAAGTATTGGGAGAAAATGTGGGGAATAGGTACAGGAGAATGAGTTTCTAACACATTAAAATTGCAGTTTCAGAAATGAGGTTGATGAAACAGTGAGGATAATAATCTGAGAATTCCTATAAAAGTTTTTTTTTTTTTTTTTAAAGCATAGTTAAAAACTAGACTTTGAAAAACAAGTGCCCAATGACTCAGAAACACTACTTTTTGTATATATGCCTGGGGTCATAATTATAAAACTCTTGTGTGTATCAGTGAGTGCTATGGTACTATTTTAATTGGAAAATGGTCTGTTTACTTCACTTTAGATTATTAATTTCAAGTCCTTATATATCTATTCTAGAAGAAGGTAAACAGCAATAATTATAGCTGAATAAAAGTAATTCTTAGAAGCAACTGTCTATTTATTATCACAAAGATAAAAATCCCCTCAATAGAAATGAATTTGGCCAATGTGAGGAATATCAATCTATTTAAAGGCCCCTGGGGGGGCTTCCCTTGTGGCGCAGTGGTTGAGAGTCCGCCTGCTCATGCAGGGGACGCGGGTTTGTGCCCTGGTCCACGAGGATCCCGCATGCCGCGGAGAGGCTGGGCCCATGAGCCATGGCCGCTGAGCCTGCACGTCAGAAAGGCCTTTGGGAGGTAACAGAAAGACGACTGCACCCTAATGATTTTTATTTTGACTAAATAAACAGAATATAAAAACATGACTAACATAAAGCTCAAACCACTGACATGTTAATTACAATATGCAGATCACAAACCCAGCTAAGGTCCTAGTTCACTAAGAATTGTAATATTTGATATATTGTTCAATATGGGTAAAATTTTTATAAAAACCCACAAGAGAGTGTAAGTGGCTTAAACTTCACAATCTATACAAGTGGGGATGTTGCTACACAAATTATAATCCTCTGCAATTTGTCCTTTTTAAAAATTACATCATGGGGCTTCCCTGGTGGCGCAGTGGTTGAGAGTCCGCTTACCGATGCAAGGTACACGGGTTTGTGCCCCACTCTGGGAAGATCCCACATGCCGCGGAGCGGCTAGGCCCGTGAGCCATGGCCGCTAAGCCTGCGCATCCATAGCCTGTGCTCCACAACGGGAGAGGCTACAACAGTGAGAGGCCCACGTACCGCCAAAAAAAAAAAAAAAAAAAAAAAAAAATCATGAAATGACTAATATGTAGAATGCTTGGTAAAACTTTGTAATCAGTAATACCTAGTTGTCCAAATGTGACATATTCAGTGTTGCATGAATTGAAGCATAAGCCCTCAAAGTTCCTGAGATCATAAGATTTATCAAATGGGTAAACTGAGTCAACGTTATTGAGATGCTCTGTACAGAAATTACACAGGTCAGCTTAGATATCGAGCTCAAAAGGGTCGAATCAACCCATATTTTCCCAGATTCAAAGATTCTCCACATTTAGTAAGAGAACGTGAATGACCTTGAGAGGCTTAGTAGTTCCAAACTGATTAGGGTGAAGTCCAGGAATTACTGTAAGAGTTCTTAGGATCTGACATCAGCTGTGCTTGAGTATTCACCTCTGGGACAAGGACATTGTTAAATTGGATTTGAAAATTCAAAGATTAATCAGATAAATTTAGGTTAATCGTAGTCTATCTAATTTCCTGTGCTATTTGGTTTTGTTGAGGGAGGTATTGGCTTTTTGACCTCGATAAACTTTCTTATATTTCATCATATAATTGTCAGAAAAAAATTGTCAGGCTCTGAAAATGTTTATTTGCCTCTCAGGCTGTATTGCAGATGCCCTAATTCCCTAGGAGAATATGTATTCATTTCTCTTTTGTTATCAATCTTATGTCTAACAAATGCTATTATTTCTAGAAGATGCTATGCTGGACATTCTGTGACTTGCACTTAGCATGAAGCAAAGTAATACACTGTTCAGAACACTATCCTTTGCACACTTTGACAGAAACATAATTATTGCAACTGTAAGTATATTAGATTCCTTAATGGAAGAACTTTTCCAAAGTCAACAGCAGCATATTTAAAATTGAATAAGAAAAACTGCTTAAATGCCTGAATATGTGAAAAACTTCAGTTTTTTTAAAGGAAGTCTTGAATTTAACTAAAAAAATTATTTTAAGTGTTTATATTTTTAGAAAGCCAAAATTGATTGATTAGTCCTACATTTCACAATGAATGTCTTAGAGATGTGCATTCTTTTATTACTTATTAGGTTTTATTTTTAGACTTTAACAGCTCTCGCTCCCTTGTTTTTCAGAGTTACAATTAACTCTCATTTGTATCAGCAAACCTGCTCTCTCATTGGTCTTATACTTCACTCTTTCTATGATCATGATCTATCTAATCGTAGAATGCTACAGAGACCTGTGAGAATATCCTTAAATTTTGTGTCTGAAAATACTGGTCAGTTGATTTACTATTGTCCTTTTGTGCTAGGAATAGAGCAGATTATATGAAGACCTGAATTAAAATATGGTTTTTGGCTATCCATGCTTTCACCTGAAATTTGTATGAAAATCTCCCTCTTGACAGTGGTAGATAATGTATATAAAGTTGACTGTGATCTGTCCTTTGGGTCATTATATTTAAATCTTTTTTTCCTTAAAAATATTCAAAAACGGGCTTCCCTAGTGGCTCAGTGGGTTGAGAGTCCGCCTGCTGATGCAGGGGACATGGGTTCGTGCACCGGTCCGGGAAGATACCGCATGCCGTGGAGCGGCTGGGACCCTGAGTCATGGCCTCTGAGCTTGCGCGTCCAGAGCCTGTGCTCTGCAACGGGAGAGGCCACAGCAGTGAGAGGCCCGCATACCGCCAAATATATATATATATATATATATATATATATATATATATATATCTCCAAAAACATATAATTAATATGTCTTGC
>NW_006769915.1:358946-376075 GCF_000442215.2 Lipotes vexillifer
CCCGCCTCCCCTGCATCGGCAGGCGGACTCCCAACCACTGTGCCACCAGGGAAGCCCAATATGTCTTGCTTTTTAAAGCTCCTTGGCACAAAACAGAAACAACTTTGGAAAAGTGTTGCCAGTGTTTAGACTGTGATGATAAAGATAAATTCAAGGACTAACTCACAAGGACTACCTTCTAAATACAGTTACCTGCTCCCCAAGCTCAAGCCTTCATAATACCATCACAAATTTAAATGGTACTCTTTTATTTTTCAAAGAACTCAAGGAATTTTTACAAAGATTATTGAGAATATTCTTATTCAATCTCCCAGCATCTCTATGGGTATGAGTTCTCTTATTATTCTTATTTTGCAAATAGCTAAGGTGGCTGTAGCCTGTATGTTTAAATAAAGTCCTTCTCTGAGCTTTTAGGAATGTTCAAGGGATAACTATATAATGGAGACCTTAAGAGTTTAGTTTCGTGGGGTCTTGCCCTTCCTATGCATTCCTCATTTCTTTTTGAAGAATTGAGTAGATTCTATTACAAAAGCATTTGAAAATAGAATGTTTCTACCACAATACAACCTTCTTGAGTGCAATGTATTATTCAACCTTATTCAATAAAATACAACATATCAAGCTGGACAAAAGGAGTGTATTACCTGAGGAAAATACATAGTATTCTAATATATTAATTTTAAACTAAGGCTGTTCACACAAAAAATGTGAAATTGTTTTTGCTTTTTCCTACCTTACAAAGGGATTCTGACTATTATAACATTCATGTGAGAAAGCAGTAAATACAAACACACACACACTTATGAAGTTGAAATATTTATTTTTTGCAATTTGTCAAACAATAAGTAAAATTTAAGACCCAGATCAAATAATTTTAGTTAATTAAACCAAGTTCAAAGACATATACTTTGAATTAAGGCCAGGCTTTGCAAAGAGACAGATAAACATACATACATGTGCACACACACACACACAAACTCGTGCACATATTCACAGGGACACATATGTAAACACATAGAAAAATATTTCAGAACTAGAATAAAAATAAATACTGACAAAATAAATAGGGCCACAGATTGAAAGAAGCCTGTAATATCAACTCCAGAAGAGCAGGGACTTTGTTCTGTTTTTTGCTGTGTGCCCAGAATCTAAAACAAGTACATATTTAATATACATTTGGTGAATGAAAGAAAAAGGGTAGAAAGCAGAAACCAGCCCGTATTTCTATACAATGAGATACTGCCTGTAAATACTGCCAGTAATGGGGCTCAGCACTATGCATGGTCCATATTACTCTTGTTTTCAGAAATCATAGAAAATACCACAGGTTTTCAGAAAGAAATAAGGAAATGCAATACCTCAGAAAACTTAACTCTGAACTTTACATGATAGGCAGTTCTGAAAACCTTGAGAAAGGTTTTACTTAAATACACCAACCTTAAACATTTGCAAAACAAAAATAATCAATACCTCAATTTTTAATGAAATAAATAATTAATTTTTATTAATTTATTTTGTTTTCAAATGAACAGGCAAGCAGAAAGCCTTTCATTTATCAGGTTTGTTAATGTCCTCAACATACACATGACATTATAATATTAACAAACAGGTAATTTTTAAATTTGAAACTATGTCATTAGATTCAACATGTGGGTAACAATTTGCTAAAATGAGATGGAGGAAAAGTTTATTTTTATCAATTTATGTGTCATGCATTAATAGTAAAATAAATATCATGGAATTCTATGTAGATTGTATAGCAGTAAAAGACTATTCTTTTGCTTGTTCTTATAAAACATTTCCTTGAACATTTGCTTTATAAAAGTTCTTACTTGTATGAATTGATTAAAACAAATATTCAAATTTGTATAATCAATTATTTTTGGATTTGAGATATCCTATGTTAATTGAATTAGTGACCTGTAACTTTGTTGCATTCTCTCACTCTGACTCCAGGTTTAATCTTGAGACTTGCTTTGGAAATTGAATATTAGCAGACTCAATGCCAGCAAAGACTTGGGAGAGTACTTGCATGTTCCTGCTTGCTCTCTTGTGCTTCTGCAGTCACCTTGAGAGCACACTCAGTCTAGTCTGCTGCAGGGCAAGGTAGAAAATATCAGAGTCAAGCTGCCCCAGTTGTCCCAGCCAATGCCAGCTTAGATCCACTGACAGCCAGACACATTGTTCAATCACAACTAAGACTAGCACCTAGATAACTGCACCAGATAAGTAGACAATTTATTGTTTATGCCACTGTGGTCTTATAAGGGCTTGTTTTTGCTGTTCTTGTTATTTTTATGTTGCTCTGTAGTGTCAACTGATAATGGATATCAAAGTGGTCACACAGAAAAAGTTTGGTGTTGATTTTATTTTATTTGCATGTTTCTTCCTTCTTTTAGGAATTTGTTAATCTTATACTATTAAATTATGAATACAGCAGTTTTCTAAAGAGCTTGGCAATAATTAATTCAAGCTCGATTCATCTCTATTAAACTATCTGAAAAAAACACTGGCTATGAGAGAATCGGTAGTGTCCTTTCTGTGTCCTCATGGTGAACCAAAATTTGACCTCATCAGCTACTCTGTTGATAACCCGGATGAATTCTCTGAAGTATTTTCCCTACGGCTTTCTCTTCAGTTTGTTCTCGAAGAGTTTTTAGGAATTCATTAGCAAATAATAGAGAAAAATCTGCCTATTTTCACTTGTGGTGCCTGACTTTATCCTGATAATTCCTGACCCCTTAAACTTGAAATTCATTGAAAAAAATAAAGAGACATAAATAAAAGCTTCCCCCCTCCTTTTCCAAGGTTGTGTAATATAAAAGTGTATCTGCTAACTCTAGCAGTATGCTAGGTCACTATAATTTCCTCCTAAAATATATACACATCTTTCTGAATTTCATGATTAATGCCATTTTCTAACCTTGAAATTTTGAAAATATGTGTGCATTTTTTCCTCAAAAAGTCAGGTTCAATGCAATGGCCTAGTAAGTAATATAATTAAATTCTGAAATTGCAACAAGTTATTAAATTATATGAACTTGAGTATCTGCTAGTGTATATATGCTTGTTCTATATACTTGGGTGTTGCAGGCAGTGGAAAATTGGTCACAAAATATGTGCACATCATAACCCCGTGAACCTGTGAGTATTATCTAATATGGCATGAAAAGGACTTTGCAAATGTGATTAAGGCAAGCATCTTGAAATAGGGAGATAATCTATTACTGATGTAATCACAAAGGTCCATTTTGGAGCGAGGCAAGAGCGTCAGAGTCAGAGGTGAAAGTATGCAGTGTCAGAAACAGTGATTGGACTGATGCACTTCGAAGATGGAAGATGGGACTACAAGCCAAGGAATACAGAGTGACTAGAAGCTAAAAAAAAGCAAGGAAACAGCTTCTCTAATTAAAGCCTCCAGAACAAACCAACCTTATTGACCCTTGGATTTTACCCCAATAAAACCAATTTGGTACTTCTGACCTATAGAACAGTAAGAGAATACATTTGTGATGTTTAAGTTCACTAAATTTGTAGTACTTTAATTTGTTACAGCATCAATAAAGAAGTAATACATGGATCTAGTGAGTTTATAAATGTATCACCTGCTGTTTTAAGGCAGTGTTTAATTTTGTTTCTTTATTATTCTTCCAGGCCTTTTTTGCCTCTGCTTCTAACATTCCATGTTGAGTTCACAAATGTTTGGACTTGAAATTGATTCTTTTTTAATCCTTATGTTTATAAACTGATAAACATAATTTAGTATCTCCTCACATGGCTGGATCACGGAGTTGTAACAATTGAGTCTGATCTAAATATGGTTCTTGAAGCTGCAAATAGTATTGCTGTAGCAGAAACTACCCTCATTATGTTAGCCCTTATTCAGCTCATTCAACTGGTATTCTTTCCACCCATTCAACTGGTCTCCTATGGATGTTTTCCCCCCTCTCTTTCTTGCTTAACTGCACTCTGAAAATGATTGCCCTCTAGTTAAAGTTGTACTATGCACCTGATATTTACGTCTCCAAGACAACACTTCCTAACACTCATTTCCTTTGTGAGCATTCTTCATTCCAGAAAGAAGGTCATGGAATGATAACCTTGAGGACCACCAGAACCTGTTCCGGAACCACCTAATGCCAGCCCTAATGATCTCAATGCCTCTTGGAGGAAAGAAGAATGCAAGACTATATCAGCCTGGATCCTTACCTACAGCTCTATTTTCCACCGTGAAACTATAAGACCCCTTCCTATTTCCCAGGAAGGGAGGCACAGTCTTGAGGGTGTTAGCCTGCTGTGGCCTCCTTTGCTTGGCAAGGTAATAAAGCTACTCTTTTCTGCTCCTCCAAAACTCTGTTTCCACGTTTCTATTCAGCACCAGTGAACAGAGGCCGGGTTTTCAGTAACTATTTCTTAGAGTTCTCCTAAGAAGCAGGGTGACGGAGCTTCG
The DNA here is from genome assembly GCF_000442215.2 of Lipotes vexillifer. Lineage (NCBI taxonomy): Eukaryota > Metazoa > Chordata > Mammalia > Artiodactyla > Lipotidae > Lipotes > Lipotes vexillifer. The sequence goes on from NW_006769915.1 coordinate 363,397, forward strand.
TTAGCCTCCTTGGGAGTAACCTTAAGGTTTAGGTTTGTTACATATTATAGTAGTTAAATAATGCCCTATTATTCATAGTTTTATTCCAATTCTCTTATGTGCAAAGAAATTCCCTGTCCACATTTGCCATGAATTTGCTATTCCTACACATTTTATCTAGCAAAAATTTCGTTTGTCTTGAATGTACTTTAATCTTTCTTCAGATCACTCATCTTGATGTTATTATGCTGTTATTTAGCAAAGAAGCCATGTTCTTCTACAGTATAAAATATTTTATGCATACTGACCATTTGTATTCTCACCCTTATCTTTACTAAACCAGAGTTAAAAGTTTTCTGACTGAAATCATAAGCTTCTGTTTTCCCATACTTTTGTAGAGCCCTTAATTGTGACAGAGTGGCAATTCATCCCTCTGAGGAAGCGCTACTGACTTTCTGGTATTTCCCTAAGGAGAGAAGAGAGTGACCATATTTTCATGTACTACCATGGGTAGCACCCAAAAATAACTTTGGAGAGATAGCTTGCTGATTTGACAGGTATTCAGACTGTGTAAGCATGTGCTGCCAGGAGATGCAGAATGGAAGGTAAAATTTGATGATAAGATGAGGATAAGATTTTTTCAGTGCTTGATTGTGCAGTGAGGTGAGAAGAGATAAGAATTATAAACAACCTTGTGTTTAGCTCTGGTGATGTAAGTTTGTAAATTTGTTGACTTTCCAGAGACCAGACACATCTGCCTGATCTTATAATGTCATCTCAGACAGAAGGATGAGAAGGAAAAAAGCCGTAGACTTTGAACTTCAGATTGAATGTTTCACATTGAGGAAAAGTTCTGTTGTTTCTATTTAAGGAGCCATATCTAGGAGAATTCAATTTAATTTAATTTAATTTAATTTATTTATTTTTTTACATCTTTATTGGAATATAATTGCTTTACAAGTATGTGTTAGTTTCTGCTTTATAACAAAATGAATCAGTTATACATATACATATATCCTCATATCTCTTCCCTCTTGCATCTCCCTCCCTCCAACCCTCCCTATCCGACCCCTCTAGGTGGTCACAAAGCACTGAGCTGATCTCCCTGTGCTATGATGCTGCTTCCCACTAGCTATTGGTTTCACTTTTGGTAGTGTATATATGTCCATGCTATTCTCTCGCTTTGTCCCAGCTTACCGTTCCCACTCCCCGTGTCCTCAAGTCCATTCTCTAGTAGGTCTGTGTCTTAACTCCCGTCCTGTCCCTAGGTTTTTCATGACTTTTTTTTTTTTTTTTTAGATTCCATATAGATGTGTTAGCATACGATATTTGTTTTTCTCTTTCTGACTTACTTCACTCTGTATGACAGACTCTAGGTCCATCCACCTCACTACAAATAACTCAATTTCGTTTCTTTTTATGGCTGAGTAATATTCCATTGTATATATGTGCCACCTCTTCTTTCTACAATCATATGTCTATGGACACTTAGGTTGCTTCCATGTCCTGGTTATTGTAAATAGAGCTGCAATGAACATTTTGGTACATGACTCTTCTTGAATTATTATTGAATTAACCTTCTTCTCAGGTTATATGCCCAGTAGTGGGATAGCTGGGTCGTATGGTAGTTCTATTTTTAGTTTTTTAAGGAATCTCCATACTGTTCTCCATAGTGGCTGTACCAATTTACATTCCCATGAACAGTGCAAGAGGGTTCCCTTTTCTCCACACTCTCTCCAGCATTTATTATTGGTAGATTTTTTGATGATGGCCATTCTGACTGGTGTGAGGTGGTATCTCACTGTAGTTTTCACTTGCATTTCTCTAATGATTAATGATGTTGAGCATTTTTTCATGGGTTCATTGATGATCTGTATATCTTCTTTGGAGAAATGTCTATTTAGGTCTTCTGCCCATTTTTGGATTGGGTTGTTTGTTTTTTTGATATTGAGCTGCATGAGCTGCTTGTAAATTTTGGAGATTAAATTTTGTCAGTTGCTTCATTTGCAAATATTTTCTCCCATTTTGAGGGTTGTCTTTTTGTGTTGTTTATGGTTTCCTTTGCTGTGTAAAACCTTTAAGTTTCATTAGATTACATTTGTTTATTTTTATTTTTATTTCCATTTCTCGAGGAGGTGGGTCAAAGGGATCTTGCTGGGATTTATGTCATAGAGTGTTCTGCCTATGTTTTCCTCTAAGTGTCTGATAGTTTCTGGCCTTACAGTTAGGTCTTTAACCCACTTTGAGTTTATTTTTGTGTATGGTATTAGGGAGTGTTCTAATTTCATTCTTTTACATGTAGCTGTCCAGTTTTCCCAGCACCACTTATTGAAGAGGCTGTCTTTTCTCCATTGTATATTCTTGCCTCCTTTATCAAAAATAAGGTGACCAGGGCTTACCAGGTGGCGCAGTGGTTGAGAGTCCACCTGTCGATGCAGGGGACACGGGTTTATGCCCCGGCCTGGGAAGATCCCACATGTTGCGGAGCGGCTGGGCCCATGAGCCATGGCCACTGAGCCTGCGCGTCCGGAGCCTGTGCTCTGCAACGGGAGAGGTCACAACAGTGAGAGGCCCACGTACACCCCCCCCAAAAAAAATAATATGGTGACCATATGTGCGTGAGTTTATCTCTTGTCTTTCTGACTTGTTCCATTGATCTATATTTCTGTTTTTTTGTGCCAGTACCATACTGTCTTGATTACTGTAGCTTTGTAGTATAGTCTGAAGTCAGGGAGCCAGATTCCTCCCACTCCATTTTTCTTTCTCAAGATTGCTTTGGCTATTTGGGGTCTTTTTTGTTTCCATACAGATTGTGAAAGTTTTTGGTATAGTTCTGCAAAAAATGCCAGTGGTAGTTTGATAGGAAGTGCACTGAATCTGTAGATTGCTTTGGGTAGTAGGGTCATTTTCACAATGTTGATTCTTCAAATCCAAGAACATGATATATCTCTCCGTCTATTTGTAACATCTTTAATTTATTTTATCAGTGTCATAGTTTTCTACATAGAGGTCTTCTGTCTCCTTAGGTAGTTTTATTCCTAGGTATTTTATTCTTTTTGTTTAAATAGTAAATAGGAGTGTTTCCTTAATTTCACTTTCAGATTTTTCATCATTAGCATATAGGAATGCAAGAGATTTCTGTGAATTAATTTCGTATCCTGTTACTTTACCAATTTTAGTGATTAGCTCCAGTAGTTTTCTGGTAGCATCTTTAGGATTCTCTATGTATAGTATCATGTCATCTGCAAACAGTGACAGCTTTACATCTTCTTTTCTGATTTGGATTCCTTTCATTACTTTTTATTCTCTGATTGCTGTGGCTAAGACTTCCAAAACAATGTTGAATAATAGTGGTGAGAGTGGGCACCTTTGTCTTTTTCCTGATCTTAGTGGAGATGGTTTCAATTCTTCACCATTGAGGACAATGTTGACTGTGGGTTTGTCATATATGGCCTTTATTATGTTGAATTAAGTTCTCTCTATGTCTACTTTCTGGAGGGTTTTTATCATAAATCGGTGTTGAATTTTGTCGAAAGCTTTTTCTGCATCTATTGAGATGATCATATGTTTTTTCTCCTTCAGCTTGTTAATATGGTGTATCGCATTGATTGATTTGCATATATTGAAGAATCCTTGCATTCCTGACATAAACCCTACTTGATCATGGTGTATGATACTTTTAATGTGCTGTTGGATTCTGCTTGCTAGCATTTTGTTGAGGATTTTTGCATCTATTTTCATCAGTGATATTGGTCTAGAGTATTCTTTCTTTGTGACATCTTTGGTTTTGGTATCAGGGTGTTAGTGGTCTCGTAGAATGAGTTTGGGAGTGTTCCTCCCTCTGCTATATTTTGGAAGAGTTTGAGAAGAATAGGTGTTAGCTCTTCTCTAAATGTTTGATAGAATTCGTCTGTGAAGCCATCTTGTCATGGGCTTTTGTTTGTTGGAAGATTTTTAATCACAGTTTCAATTTCAGTGCTTCTGATTGGTCTGCTTATATTTTTTATTTCTTCCTGGTTCAGTCTCAGAAGGTTGTGCTTTTCTAAGATTTGCCCATTTCTTCCAGGTTATCTATTTTATTGGCATAGAGTTGCTTATAGCAGTCTCTCAGGATCCTTTGCATTTGTGCAGTGTCAGTTCTTACTTCTCCTTTTTCATTTCTAATTCTATTAATCTGAGTCTTCTCTTTTTTTCTTGATGAGTCTGGCTAATGGTTTACCAATTTTGTTTATCTTCTCAAAGAACCAGCTTTTAGTTTTATTGATCTTTGCTACTGTTTCCTCCATTTCTTTTTCATTTATTTCTGATCTGATCTTTATGATTTCTTTCCTTCTGCTAACTTTGGGGTTTTTTGTTCTTCTTTCTTTAATTGCTATAGATGTAAGCTTAGTTTTTTATTTGAGATGTTTCTTATTTCTTAAGGTATGATTGTATTGCTATAAACTTCCTTCTTAGAACTGGTTTTGCTGCACCCCATAGGTTTTGGGTCATAGTGTTTTCCTTGTCATTTGTTTCTAGGTATTTTTTTATTTCCTCTTTGATTTCTTCAGTGATCTCTTGGTTATTAAGTAGTGTATTGTTAGCCTCCATGTGTTTGTATTTTTTACAGATTTTTTTCCTGTAATTAATATCTAGTCTTACAGTGCTGCGGTCAGAAAAGATACTTGATACAATTTCAATTTTCTTAAATTTATCAAGGCTTGATTTGTGACCTAAGATATGATATATTCTTGATAGTGTTCAATGAGCACTTGAGAAGAAAGTGTCTTGTTGTTTTTGGATGGAATGTCCTATAAATATCAACTAAGTCCATCTTGTTTAATGTATCATTTAAAACTTGTGTTTCCTTATTTATTTACATTTTGGATGATCTGTCCATTGGTGAAAGTGGGGTGTCAAATTCCCCTACTATGATTGTGTTACTGTTGATTTCCCCTTTTATGGCTGTTAGTATTTGCCTTATGTATTGAGGTGCTCCTATGTTGGGTGCATAAAAATTTACAATTTTATATCTTCTTCTTGGATTGATCCCTTGATCATTATGTAGTGCCCTTCTTTGTCTCATGTAATAGTCTTTGTTTTAAATCTATTTTGTCTGATATGAGAATTGCTACTCCAGCTTTCTTTTGGTTTCCATTTGCATGGAATATCTTTTTCCATCCCCTCACTCTCAGTCTGTATGTGTCCATAGGTCTCTAGTGGGTCTCTTATAGATAGCATATGTAGAGGTCTTGTTGCTTTATACATTCAGCCAGTCTATGTCTTTTGGTTGGAGCATTTAATACACTTATATTTAAGGTAATTATTGATATGTTTGTTGCTATTACCATTTTCTAAATTTGGGGGGTTTGTAATTGTAGGTCTTTTCCTTCTCTTGTGTTTCCCATCTAGAGAATTTCCTTTAGCATTTGTTGTAAAGCTGATTTGGTGGTGCTGAATTCTCTTAGCTTTTGCTTGTCGGTAAAGTTTTAATTTCTCTGACAAGTCTGAATGAAATCTTTGCTGGGTAGAGTAATCTTGGTTGTAGGTTTTTCCCTTTCATCACTTTAAATATGTCCTGCCACTCCATTCTGGCTTGCAGAGTTTCTTCTGAAATATCAGCTGGTAACCTTATGGGGATGACTGTGTATGTTATTTGTTGTTTTTCCCTTGCTGCTTTTAATATTTTTTCTTTGTACTTAATTTTTGATAGTTTGATCAATATGTGACTTGGCATGTTTCTCCTTGGATTTATCCTGTATGGGACTCTCTGTGCTTCCTGGACTTGATTAACTATTTCCTTTCCCATATTAGGGACCTTTTCAACTACAATCTCTTCAAATGTTTTCTCAGTCCCTTTCTTTTTCTCTTCTTCTTCTGGGACCCATATAATTCGAATGTTGGTGTGTTTAGTGTTGTCCCAAAGGTCTCTGAGACTGTCCTCCATTCTTTTCAGTCTTTTTTCTTTATTCTGCTCTGCAGTAGTTATTTCCACTCTTTTATCTTCCAGGTTACTTATCAGTTCTTCTGCCTCAGTTATTCTGCTTTTGATTCCTTCTAAAGAATTTTTAATTTCAATTATTGTGTTGTTCATCATTGTTTGTTTGCTCTTTAGTTCTTCTAAGTCCTTGTGAAACGTTTCTTGTATTTTCTCCATTTTATTTCCAAGATTTTGGATCATCTTTACTGTCATTATTCTGAATTCTTTTTCAAGTAGACTGCCTATTTCCTCTGCATTTGTTTGGTCTGGCGGGTTTTTACTTTGCTCCTTCATCTGCTTTGTGGTTTTCTGTCTTATTTTGCTTAACTTACTGTGTCTGAGGTCTCCTTTTTGCAGGTTGCAGGTTCGTAGTTCCTGTTGTTTTGGTGTCTTCCCCCAGTGGGTACTTTTGGTTCAGTGGGTTGTGTAGGCTTCCTGGTGGAGGTGACTAGTGCCTGTGTTCTGGTGGATGAGGCTGGATCTTGTCTTTCAGGTGGGCAGGTCTGCATTTGGTGGTGTGTTTTGGGGTGTGTATGACCTTATTATGATTTTAGGCAGCCTGTCTGCTAATGGGTGCTAATTGTGTTCCTGTCTTGCTAGTTGTTTGGCATAGGATGTACATCACTGTAGTTTGTTGGTCGTTGAGTGGAGCTGGGTCTTGGCGTTGAGATGGAGAACTCTGGGAGATTTTCGCCATTTGATATTATGTATAGCTGGGAGGTCTCTGGTGGACCAATGTTCTGAACTTGGCTCTCCCACCTCAGAGGCACAGGCCTCACATCCAGCTGAAGCACAAAGACCCTGTCATCCACACAGCTCAGAATAAAAGCAGAAAGATGAAAGAAAGAAAGAAAGAAAGAAAGAAAGAAAGACAGAAAGAAAGACAGAAAGAAAGAAAGAAAGAAAGAAAGAAAGAAAGAAAGAATAAAAGGAAAAAGGAAAGAAAGGAAAGAAAATAAATAAATTTATTAAAATTAAAAATAATTATTAAAAATAAAATAATTAAGTAATTAAAAAAAAAGAAAGAAAGAAAAGAGCAACCAAACCCAAGAACAAATCCACCAATGATAACAGGCTCTAAAAACTATACTATAAAAAAAAAAAAAAAAAAAAACAGACAGAACCTTAGGACAAATGGTAAAAGCAAAGTTATACAGACAAAATCACACACAGAACCATACACATACACTCACAAAAAGAGAAAAAGGAAAAAAAAATTATCATTGCTCCCAAAGTCCACCCCCTCAATTTGGGATGATTCGTTGTCTATTCAGGTATTCCACAGATGCAGGGTACATCAAGTTGATTGTGGAGATTTAATCCGCTGCTCCTGAGGATGCTGGGAGAGATTTCCCTTTCTCTTCTTTATTCACACAAATCCCAGGGTTCAGCTTTGGATTTGGCCCCGCCTCTGCTGTAGGTAGCCTGAGGGCATCTGTTCTTCGCTCAGAGAGGACGGGGTTAAAGGAGCTGCTGATTCAGGGGCTCTGGCTCACTCAGGCCTGGGAGAGGGAGGGGTACAGAGTGTGGGACGAGCCTTCGGCGGCAGAGGCTGGCGTGACTTTGCACCAGCCTGCTGCGCCCCTTGTGTTCTCCCGGGGAAGTTGTCCCTGGATCACGGGACTCTGGCCATGGCGGGTTGCACAGGCTTCCGGGAGGGGAGGTGTGGATAGTGACCTGTGCTCACACACAGGCTTCTTGCTGGCTGCAGGAGCAGCCTTAGCGTCCCATACCCGTCTCTGGGGTCCGCGGTGATGGCGCTCTTAATCCCCTCTCCTCACGCACCAGGAAAGAGAGGGAAGAAAAAGTCTCTTGCCTCTTCGGCAGCTCCAGACTTTTTCCCGGGCTCTCTCCTGGCTAGCTGTGACACACTAGTCCCTTCCAGGCTGTGTTCACTCAGCCAACCCCAAGTCCTCTCCCTGCGCTCTGACCGAAGCCCGAACCTCAGCTCCCAACCCACGCCCGCCCCGGCGGGTGAGCAGACAAGCCTCTCGGGCTGGTGAGGGCTGGTTGGCACTGATCCTCTGTGTGGTAATCTCTCCGCTTTGCCCTCTGCACCCCTGTTGCTGTGCTTTCCTCCCGGCTCCGAAGCTCGCCCCCTCCACCACCTGCAGTCTCCGCCCGCAAAGGAGCTACTAGTATGTGGAAACCTTTCCTGCTTCACAGCTCCCTCCCACTGGTGCAGGTCCCATCCCTATTCTTTTGTCTTTGTTTATTCTTTTTTCTCCCCCAGGTACGTGGGGACTTTCTTGCCTTTTGGGAGTTCTGAGGTCTTCTGTCAGTGTTCAGTAGGTGCTCTGTAGTGGTTGTTCCACATGTAGATGTATTTCTGATGTATTTGTGGGGAGGAAGGTGATCTCCAGGTCGTACTCTTCTGCCATCTTGAGGCTCAAGGTCAATTTAACTCTAAACTATAGAAGAGAAATCAAAACATGTTATTTTTTAGATATTTAAGTTTTTTAAGGAGAACTGGAATTGGGAGAAAAAGTCAATATTATAGCTCTTAAAAAAGGTTACTCAGCAAAAGACCTGTAAGAGTATAAGTTAAATATATTTAAATGCAGATGGGTCTAGTTAATAATTAATTGTTATATCTCATGCTGTTTCACTTATAACTTATAAGCAAAACAATATTAATAGAGCCATTAGAAATCACTTACAAATAACATGACAATATTTATTTTAACATTATCTTATTGAAAATTAACTTGTATGGCCTAAATAATATGGAAAAGATATGAGTCTAGAAGCTATTCTATTGGGCTCTGTTCTTAATTCTCATATTCCCTTTTAGTAATTTTCTACAGGGGTTATAGAATATACTATTTATTTCTATGATCCATCCACCCTACTCTTGGTTTAGTTGTTACTTATCACATTGATAATTTTTTGAGTTTCAACATGTACTATGTCTTCTAATTTTTCTACTGCATGATTGCTTTTGTGACTTTTAGTCAGAGACCAGCTACAGATCAGGATATAAAACTCTGGAGATCCTATGTTTCAGCATTATAGGAATAGGATTATCTCCAGACTTTTGTCACCCACTGCTAAATCAGGAGCTAAGCATACGTAGATTATGTCAAGAGAAAAGCTGCTGATCCTCACGTGAAGAGCTTGAAGAACCATATATGGGGATTATAACTGAATAATCTGTTTTTTCCATGATATTTTTCATCACATAAAAGGCAGAAGATATATATATATATATGCAATATATTCTTTTTTGAGAAGCGAATATGTGAATCTAGTGATATTACTTATTGTTTGACTATAGTTACAGTGGTCAGTAAGACATAATAAGGCTTTTTCCGTCATGGTTCAAGAGCTAATTTTGTCTGTTCTTACAGAAGAACAAAGAACAGTTATCCAGATTATAGTTCAAGAAGTGGTTGCTTGAGCAGGTGTTACAGAAAGGATACTACATACACATTGATAATAAGACTAACTATATGCTTCAGTCTCTTGCAGTTATAACCTATATCTGCTTATAACAGATTCTGAGACTGATTTGATGTCTCTCAATTAATAGGAAAGTCATCACTATCTCCAAAAAGGAGAGTCTGTGGAGCCCACATGGGGAAGAACATAAAGCCAGAGGAGAATCTTTTGTTCAGGGTAGTACAAATATATCTGAAGTTTAGCTATTTTTAAAATTAGAATCCTATTGGTTTTCCCATCTTCCTAGAAGATTTAGGATAATATCAGCAGTGACGGGCATGTATGTATGATAAGGCAGAGTAAAAAAAGGATATTTTTGGTATAATCATGCAACAAAGTTATTTTATAAAAAGCAGAAAAATTTAGTGAAGGAAATTTTTATTTCCTTGATTTCACTTTGAAAATTAGAATTATTCTATCACTAAGCTATGCATACACTTTTGCCTCCCCTGATTGGGATAACACTTTGTGATACTGCCACAGTTCTCTCCTTGGTGTTTGCAAGGCTTCCATTAATAGAGGACTGTCACCTTGTTGGAAGTTCAGAAGTAGATGAACAAATTTATATCATCTTATTGACAAGACTGGTAGGGAGCATTGTGTAGTTGTATAATGATTATACTGCAAAACAGCAAAATGAATAGCTTTGATGTCTAACAAAGAGTCAGGTGGTTACAATCAAGATGAAAACTTAATATGGAAGCCTTTACTGCTTTGAGCATTAAAGAGACTGTGGTGTCCTGGCCATCATAAGTACTAAGTCATTCTGATACCAAGGGTAAAGGAGAAAAAATTAGGTGGCAAACATATTATCTATTGCACTGCTTTATTCCAGTAAGTGAATTCTGTTATAAGATTCTTTTTGTCAGAAGTGCTAAATATTATTTATAAGTCAGGGATGAAAAGTGGAAGTTTTAAGGGTTTTATGTTCTATGATTTAGAACTACTGTGCTTTACAACTTCAAATTTAAAATGTTAATTTTGTAAGAGTATATATCTGCTTGTTTTAGAAATAATTATACATCTGCTGAAAATAAATCATACACACATAATAACTAGGCTTGTTGCCATAGTAAATACAGTAAAACTGACAGTTGCTTTTAGAAACAGTTGATATTCTTCTAATAGAAGATAAAATAAAATGTTTTTCCTCCAAATATTTAGAAATAAGTCATTAAATTGAACTTAATGTCATAAGTAAAATTTAGATTACTACAAATATTTATAATTCTAATATGAGAAGGTATTACAAATATTTTATTGGAGTAATTGTAAAAATCAAGGTGATTAAAACCTTGCTGTAAACAGGAAGATAGTAGTCCTGATATACATGAAGAATGTTTTTTCTAATTTGAGAATTACTTTTTGGACAATCACTAAACCTAGTTAAAATAAAGTGTATTGCATTGGGCTTATTTTATCTTTTTTTTTTTCTCATTTAAAAACATGATTTTAATTTACAGAAGACAAAGTGGGTATATATTTGTAAACATTTATTCTCTTGAACTGAAAAAGGCTTGCATCAGCACACATTGTACAGCCTTGTAAATTGAAAAACAGGTTCCTTGTTCAAAAGTGCAATGAATCTTTGATGTCCAGTGATCTGCTGCAAACAATGAAAACACATTTTAAACCACTTAAGAAGTTTCCAGCACTCATCAAATGCATTTCCTTAGGTGACAAAAAAATCCACAAGGAAGGGAATGAAAATAAGTGGCATTTAATTATTAGAGGGAGACAAAAAAAAAATGGAAGTATTTTCCTGCTTAGAATGATTCCTATTCCCCTTTGAACCTAAGTGGTTTGATTAATAGGTGTTAAGAACATAATTTACTTTACACTTAATGTTTATATGACCTAAGTGAATAAGGAAAAGACCCTATGAGGGAGTTCTATATTTTCTGGAAATTGTTTCTGTGTTTAGAGATACAGGGGAAGAGTAGTCTTCTATTTGTGGGGTCTCCTTAGTCACCCTCCAGCCCCCCAAAGACAGTACACTGTTGTGACTTAGTTATTACACTCCTGCATTCTTTTCCCCCCAAATTCTATGTTGGGTCACAGTGTGCTGGCTGCAAAAAATGAAATACAGGTTGCAACTGGTTGTAATCATTTTGAAGAATAATTTGCTGTACAATAGAGATGATACAAGAATTCAGAAATATAAAACAAAATAACTATAAAAGTTAGGGGGAAGTTGAAAAGCATTTCCTCAGAAAAAGCTGCTAACTCTGTATCATTCCGATGTGGATTCCTACAGTCACCTGGGGTGAAATGTATATTCCCCCCCCCCACTTTGCTGGATCACTGGCCTGTCTTCAGAAGTTGTAATGCCATGACCACACATCCTAGGAGTCTCATGTTAACATAAGCTCCAAATACCAAGCCAGTTAAAGATGGGTGAGGACAGGGGAATCACAAAGGCCATGGGTCCAAAGTGGCTGTTACTGAGAACTTGCCCTTTCCAAAATGTGAAAGTCATAATGCTTCTTGCTCGTTCTCAGCTTAAACTCATTAACTGAGTTAATTTGTTTCTTCAGAGAATTCTGTGCAGCCCAGATGGAGGGGAATGTGGCTAAGACAGTCTACGTGGAGGTCAAGTCACTAGGTTTAGAGCTTTTGGGGTTGACAGTGCTGTCCCTGCTGCCACAGCAGAGGGGGTGACGACGCAGCTGGGGCTGGAACTGGGGGTCCCGGAGCCAAAAGATCTTGGCGCCAATTTTAAAGAGTTCCCCGAAAAGCTTCTCAGCTTCCACACGAGTTATTCCACCTGTTAATTCAGTAATTTCCAAGATCTTCCCAACAACTGCTTCTCCTGCACCAAGGTCAGTGGATGCAGCTTTTTTAGCTTGTTTCCTTCCTCGGTTTCCATACCTGTTGCCAGGCTGACCCTGTTGGTCTGGAATGTGTCTGTGCAGAACAGCAAGAGGGTTGTACTGCAGAGGCTGGCCAAGTAACGGGTATCTGACATCTCCTGAACAATATCGTCTCTACTGCTAAATTCCATACACTTCTGTCCTCTCTGGTGATCACCATAATATTTGTTTTGTTGCCACTGTGGGGGTGAATGGGCACAAGATTGTGGATTGTTTGGTACACTGAGCTGCATCATCACCATTCTGCCACCAGGTGGTGGAGGTGGCACAGCTGCACACTGGTGGCCTTGGAGCCGCTGGGAATTGCATGGTGAAGTAGTTCGAGGCAACTGTACTTGTTCTGATCCTGGATGTTCCAAGTAACCTACTGAGGAGCTTAAATTATTTTGTTGGCCAGGTGGAATGATGCTGTAGTAAACTGGCATTC
>NW_006769915.1:376123-398981 GCF_000442215.2 Lipotes vexillifer
CCTGCTGTAGGCATAGATCCTTGATTAGACTGATTAGGAAACATAGCAGGCTGTTGATAAGTCTGATGGGCAATTCCTTGAGAACCTTGAGGCAGTGAAACCTGAAATGATGGCACTGAAGGATAGGCAATGACCACTCCTTGAATCTGATTTCCAGTGCTGTTGGGCTGGCCACCAGCGAGGCTCTGACTCTGGGGTTGCTGAACTCCAACTATCCACTGGTAGTTTTGCTGCCGGTTGGGCATAACTTGATAACCTGTCTGCTGGGCAGGCTGGGGTAGTGATTGGTTTAGATGTGAATTGTAATGGACAGAAGGGACTGGGCGATACTGAGGTTGACTGGAGTGGTAGTGGCCTGGAGCACAATAACAGGCTGGCATCTGTGGAGAAGGCTGCTGAATATATCTTTGCTGCTGGAGCACAGGCTGGCTGACAGGATGACCAGAGGCAGAATAGCAAGCAGTAGGGACTGGCTGCCCAGGAGGTAGGGGAGGAAGAGGAGGCAGTGGTGGTGGTGGGGCTGCTGTTGTGATATAACCAGACTGCTGTACTGAAGAACAACAGTGGACTGGAACATAATGGCTTGAGGAACAGAACCATCTGCGCATAGCTGGCGGGCAAGACTCAGGTGGCTACACTGAGACCCATGGTTGTCCTGCTGTTAGAAAATGTGCTGAGCTGCTTGTTGTTGAGGTGATGGGGGAGGCAGAGGTGGCTGTGGAGGTCCAGGCACTTGGGTTCTAACTGGTTGTTGAGTCATAGGAGGATTATACACAACTGGACTCCCATCTGGGTTTATAAAGGGCTGACCTGTTTTTGAAAGCCTGCCTATGTTTTTGCTTCTTTTAGAACTATCACCTCTTGTCAGAACTGAAATTCCACCGAAGCTGCTGGCTTTGGTTACTGCAGGCTTGAAGTTTCAGAGAGAGCTGTCTGAATCTGTTCTGCTCCAGGGTCATGATTCAGAGTACTTCAACTTGATCTCACTGCTGTTTTGATGGCTATCTGTTGATCTCCCCAAAGAATCTTTATTAACTCTAAATATCTGGCACCTCTGCTGGGTGCTACTAGCATCCTCATCTTGGATTCTTTTGTCAATAATATAATTCTCTTGGGAACACAGGGGATCTTGGGAAAATATTCGGTCTCTAGCTCTCTGGTACTTCTCTTTCTTCTATAGATTTGCTTCTTCTGTCAGCTTTCAAACATATTCCCATCTGGTTATCATCTTTGTCAAAGGTAGAGTTATCTCTCTTGAGGATATATCGTTTCTGAAAGTCTTCACCTTTATCATCCTTAATATGTTCATTAAATTTCTGATCAGGTATTCTTCTATTGCTAGTTTTGTTTACTGTGACAGACTTCCCACTCTGATCAGCATTGTGGTCTAATCCAAAGTAAGCAGCGACTCTGTGTAATAGCATCTTATGGTAAGATGTCATTGGGAGGAATTCTTTACGTGGAGACTCATTATTACCAATGAAATCTAAAATTTCTTGTTCCAATTTCAACAGCATCATACTGTCCCTGGGATTGTTTTTTAATGTATTTACTAAAAATTCATGTAGACCTATGCCGGTTGAATCAGTGTATTCTTGACCTAGAATCTCTTGATAACATTTTTCTGGGCAACTTATCACTGGCTTTTTCTTCTTCTGTTTCCCCTTTTGAGGGCTTCTCCTCTTTTTCAAATGATTGTGTTACCTGTATCTGAATTTTCCCCTGCAAATCAATTGTTGTCAATGCAATGTTCATTCTTCTCTGCCAAAATCTTCCCATAGTTTTCTGATTTGATAAGATTTACAATTCTGGTTGTATCTTTCACTTCTGCCTTTAAGTCCTTCATTTCTTCAGTTTCATTTTTTACAGTAACAGTATCAGACATCCTCATTAGCAAAGGTTATTTTAGAATTCTACAGGGAACTTGAAGACTGATGTGTCCTATGGATGTGGAATTGTGGTGTTCCGCAAAAATAAAATAAAATAATCCAAGGTTCTTTCTCACAGTTGTCAGCCAGGATGTCAATTGTCTTGACCAATTTGGAATCTGGAAGGAGGAGTCCCATGTCCTTGTCACCACTGTAGATTCCTGGACTGTCTAGGATAAAATATATCATACCTTTCAGGGGCCCGCGTTGCTGAGGAGGAGACGTTTGGAGTGCGGCGCAGCAGGGGGATGGAGGGGCTGGGTGGATGCAAATTAAGAGTCTTATGAAAGGGAATTAACCCCATCACCAGCCTGGACACCAGCTCCAGCAGCAGCCACGGCTGGCAAAATCCTACCCCTTCCGACCACCAGGCTTATTTTATCTTGAACACAGGCTTTGATTACTTATTATAAGAATATCATTATATTTTAAAATATCTTATTGCCAATCTTTACATTTTTATTTATTGAATACATCAATATTAGACATTAGTTTGAACATTTTATGTAATACCAATCTATAATATAAAATCCCTTTTATTCATGTAAAATAATTATCTTGGTCTTATATAATATGATGATTAATGAGCCAAAGTACAACAGTTTAAACATAATTAAAATGCACGTTTTGTATGCTTTCAAGTAGTTCTTTTGATTCAGTTTTTTTTAAATTGAAGAATTACTTAATATTACATTTTAAGAGTGAATGTATAATTCTGTTTTGTTTTGTTTTTACAGAGAAGCACTGTCCTTTTTGTTCTCAGAATTTAGACCACTCTTAGCTCACTGTTATGGACTGAATGCTGGGTCTCCCCCAAAATTATATGTTAATATTTCAGCCCACCACGTGATAGTATTAGGAAGTGGGGTCTTTGGGAAGTAATTAGGTCATGAGGGTGAAGCCCTCATGAATATGATGAGTGTTCTCATAAGAATAGACCAGAGCGCTTTCTTTCCCTCTTTCTTGCTCTCTCCCATGTGAGGACACACCTAGAAGTCAGCTGATTGCAAACCAAGAAGAGTGCCCTCAGTATAATACTGGATCTACTGTCCACTTGATCTCGGACATCCCAGTCTGTAGAACTGTGAGAAATAAATTCTTGCTGTTTAAGCCGCCTATCTGTGGTATTCTGTTAGAACAGCCTAAACTGACTTAGACACCGACATAATAGAATTTACATTTGTACAGATCAATGGGGTGGAAAAATTTTATTCAGCCTTCTAGAATATCTTCAATATGAAAGAGATTTTTTTTCATTTATTTTATAAGATCATATCACATAAAGCCTACCCTTTTAAGTTATACTCAAACACTATTAAAACCACTAATCAAGAATATGACTTTGAACATTTTCTTATATAAAGTGAAAGTTTACATTTGATATTGGACTGATGGATCTTTATAATTAGGAATTTAAAATTGTGTGTGTGTGTGTGTGTGTGTGCGTGCATGTGTGTGTTTTCTAGATTGCTTTGATAGAGCAGAAGTACACAACCCTGGCTATGTCTTAGAACCACCTGGTGGTCTTACAAAAAAAATTACCTTTGCTGGCACCTTACCTCCAGAGATTTGATGGGGAGAGATGGGGGTTGAGAACTGATGTAATTTACTAGGACTCCAAAAGAGTTTATTGTGCAGTAAGGGTTAAGAACTGCTTGCCTAAGTATAGGTAGATAGTAGCACAGGATTTCTCAATAATCCCTGCTGCCTCTGGTAAGGAGAGAGAGAAACAGAGAGAGAGAGAGGAAATTGGTATTCATTGAGGAAAACTGATCTCCCTCCTTTGACAAAATGGCAAAAACATATTTGCTCTTTGCCCTAGTCAGTAAACAAATGTTGAGAGTGAGGGAAATCATTTGGGAGCCCAAACTTATTTTCGGCATTCCTTTTCTTCCTATCTAGGTAAAACCTTGTGACCTATCACTTCCAAAATCTTTTGGTAACTTTGAGGTGCTTTAAACAAGGGGCTGCCACACTTGTTTTATATAATCTCTGTTTCCAGTGTGAACACATTTAGATTCATTCTTCAAGTCCTTCTGCCGTTAGCCAGAAAAGTAATAAAGATTTGGCATCTGCAATAAATTGTGTTCCTCTTTACAGGGAGTGCTAACATGTTTGTTTTAAAGTATCATAACAGTTGCTGAGCCATTTTATTTAATGTGAAATTCATGGTCATGTAATACCAGGACAAAAGTGAACAATCAGAAATATGCAATTATTAAGTATGCCACAGTGAGACTGTATTTATTTTTTATACATGTTCCACATTTATTACTTTATACAGATGCTCTAACAAGATTCATCAGTATTTACATGTGCAATTCAATACTAGCTTCAGGTTTGTATATACTGCATTTGAAAGGGCAAAAATGTATTTGATGGATCTTTCAACAAATATTGATATCATCTATCAACAAATACCAGTACCAACAATATACCTAATCATAACCTATCACTAAAAACAAAATCCTAATAACTATTTTAACAAATTCAACTTGCTCCTAGATGGAGAATATGTGATTCTTGTTTTGATTTAATATATCTTACTTTTGGGAAGACAGTATGTATATATTGTGGCCCTTAAGAATAACTGAATCAGACTGGGCTGTCATTTTTCCTTTTCTAAGTTTTCTCTTAGGAAAAGAGGACAACTGGAATTCTGTAGGAGTTGTTCCTCAAGCAAACATATTTAGAGATACAGAGCTGAGTAATGACATAGGTGGAATGTGGTAGACATGGGGATATATCTCCCAAATCTTCTTTTCAGGAGAGGTTGGCTACCCTGCTATATGTGTGCTTGTAGGAGGAAAGCTCATCAGACAGCCTCCAGCATTTTCACCTCCTCCCATTGATGCTAGCAGGGACCTAAACTATAGCTAAAAAGGGAGAAGAGTAAAAGAGCTGACCTGAGAAAGAGAGAGGAGTGCTAATGACTGATTTTGATCTGCCAAAGTCTTTTATTTATGGAGGGGACAAGATGCCAATGTCTGCCCTCAGATGGTACACAATTCGGAGCTTAAATGTCATCTCTGTGGGTAAGGAGAAGTTTTACAATTTAATATGTGGGAAAGGTTGAATAGAAAAATGATGTTATATTTGTAATCTAAATAGTTTTGTAAACTTATATGTAAGTTTACCAGAATAAGTCATACTCCTGAGAAATTTTTATTTAGTGAAAGCGAAAAAAACACTCCATACTGAATATATTTCAAAAGGATGGTAGGAAAGAAAAGTACATGTGTGCTTTGATTATGTCATGAATCATGCTTCAATATATTCATTATTTGTATTATACAGATTATATATAAAGATAAACTTTATATATGAGCCCATGTTACCTTTTGGTAATTGTAAAGTTTTACATAAATGTCAAGTATGGAAACAGCTTGAAGGCTAGGGCTTTTCACTGTTCCATTCAATGATATAAAGCCAGTGTCTGAAACTGTATCTAACACATATTAGACATTTAATAGCTATTATTTTGAGTGACTGAATGAGTGAACCAAATAATTATTATTGGCAGGCTACCTAGCAATCTTTTCACCTTAAAATCAAAACACTATTTTCCATCCAGTATATTCTTCTTATTGCAAAACATGCTATAATATGTATAATCATAGTTTTTAAAATTTTGCTTGTATTGTTTTCTCTGTCTTCACAGATCTTTCTTCTTTTTGTCTATCTAAACTCTTTTTTGCCAGTCTATAGGTCTGCAAATCAACCTACCTTTCAGACCAAACTCATTGCTCCTCTAACTCCGTTTTAAAAATACTTTCTTGCAATAATGTATATTTGTTTCAAACCACATAATGCATTATTATGCATTATTGCTCTCTAATTATTTCAACAGTGTAGTTTCATATACTACTTTATGTTGCAAGACTTTTGAATGCCTTGGGTGTGTCCTGTAAAGTCTTATTATTGTTGCCATCTGGACCAGATACTATTGTTGTTTTAAAAAAATATCTGGTCAACGTCCTGAGTTCCCAGTGTACTCATGAAGAGCTGACAGCCTCCCACATCAAGCACCATTGCTTCTCTCCCCCTGGTTCCTCTGCTGTTCTGCCTAAAGGTTTTCTTGATAATTTTGTGAGTTTCCTTAGCCCTTGTGCCTAGCAGCATAGTAGGGATTTCATGTCCCTCAACTGATGAGAGATTGGAATGTCAGGCACAACTCCCAGGCTTTCCATATCCCATTGGTACAGGTTTGATGTGTGCCACTCAAAGAGTACCTGGGAGGATTAACCTCCAGTTACTCATATTTATATATTTTTTCATTAGCACATCATTTATCAGCTACTTTCTCTTCACTGTTTCAATTCCCTATTCTCACTTGTACTTCCTGGTTTCACTTCCCAAATAAACCGCCTGCCCTCAAATACTAGACTGAACATGTGCTCTCCAGGGAATCCAAACTAAGACAAAGTCTTTTCCAGTTTTTGTGTCACTGACTGATTTTCCTTCCGAATTCAGCTTAAATATTAGGCTGAATAATGATCCCTCAAAAGAGTCCAGGGGCTTCCCTAGTGGCGCAGTGGTTGAGACTCCGCCTGCTGATGCAGGGGACACGGGTTCGTGCCCCGGTCCGGGAAAATCCCACATGCCGCGGAGCGGCTAGGCCCGTGAGCCATGGCCTCTGAGCCTGCGCGTCCGGAGCCTGTGCTCCGCAACGGGAGAGGCCACAGCAGTGAGAGGCCCGCGTACCGCAAAAAAAAAAAAAAAAAAAAAAAGTCCATGTCCTAATTCCTGGAATCTGTGAATGTTACCTTACATGGTAAAAGGGACTTTTCACACTCAACTAACTTCAGGTTCTTGAGATGAGATTATCCTAGCATACTTAGGCTGGTCCAATGTAATCACAGGATCCTTATAAAGATTCAGAGAGAGAATAAGAGATAATGGAAGCAGAAGTCAGAGAGGAGAAAAGATGGTACACTGCTGGTTCCGAAGATGGAAGAAGGACTACAAAACAAGGAAGCTAGGCAACATCTAGAAGCTGGAAAAAGGCAAGGAAACAGATTCTCCCATAAATCCTCCAGAAGGAATACAACCTTGCAGACCTATTTTTAGACTTCTGATCTCCAGACTTCTAACATAAATTTGTGTTTAAGCCACTGAATTTGTGGTAATGGGTTACAGTAGCAGTAAGAAACTAATACAAATATCACTTCTTCAAAAGCTTTCCATGGTCATGGTACCTATGGGAAGTTTCCCTCAAACAAACATATGGAAAATATGACATGGTTTTGTTTTCACATAGTAAGTGCTCACATTTAGTCGAAAATAAGGATCTGTGCACTCTTTTAACATATTATTATCTTTATAGTATTATTGTCACTCAGTATTATGTAGAAATGTATGTTCCCTTCTAACTTATAAGTTAAAGATCTTTTCCAAGATGGTGTCCTACCACTAAGAACTCTTTCTTAGGCATTGTTTCCTCAGTCTATTAGAGTGGAAATCCACATTTGTTATTTCTCTGCTTCTTCACTCCATGGGACTGACATATGCTTTATAGTTCAGAGATGTGTGACTTGCCAGGTCTACAGTGATTTTGCACTTGGGTTATTTAACTAAACTGTTTAGCTTCACAACTAATAATGTAAGTGAATATCTTCCTATTATAATGCTTTATTAGACATGTCTCTAATCTCTTGGCAAATAGAATGCTTATTTGATATGTCTTCTTGTCTCCAAATGTACATAAAATACCCTTGATCTCCTGAGTCAAAACAAAACAAAACCATTAACAAAGGACACAAAAATCTCAACCTGAAATACCCAGGTTGCCAGGTGAGTCAACAGTTGATGCTTGTTTGTCATCATACTTTCTACTATACATGAAACCATACTTTTTCCTAGCAGCAGAGGCTCAAATTTGTGGAGCTTATAAATAGCGAGTTCATAAGTTGTTTTACAGATCTGTATTATAACTTTAACTGTTTTAATTATTTTAATGTACTTGTACATACCTTTCTATCTTCATAATTGATTTTGGATATTAAGCTATTAGTTATATTTTATAATATTTTTCATTAGCTCAATATTTTAGCTTACTATATTCCACATTTAGTTGATTGCAAAATGTCATGATTAGTAGAAACCCCAAATATTTTATTTAAATAAGATCTCTGAAAGCAAAGAAGATTCTGAGGGCTAGATATGAACCAGAAAAATATACAGTCTATTAGATTATTTGGTTTCAGTATTAATCACTAGAAAAGTGCCTCAGGGTTGATGCTTCTCAAATTATCAACAAATTAAGGCATACATTCAATCATTCACTCTAGAAATATTTATTGAGTAGCTAGGTACCGAAGATACTGTGTTACTAGCTAGAATAAAGCAAATAAAACATGTATGGTCTTACACTCATGAAGCAACCTAGTGAAGCATAGATAATAAAAATTAAGCAAAGAAACAAAATTAAAATCCTTAATTGTAGTGAATTCTCTAAAAGAAAATAATAGGGAGTAAGAGAAAACATGGGAGGGGGGTATCCTCTTTTTATGTAGTTCAAACAGTGAGAATCTCTTAGAGGAATGTAATGTATAAATTGAGAGTGATGATAACAATAAATGAAAAGATCAAGCCTATGGAAGAAGAAGGAAGAGGCCTCTCAGAAAGAAGGCACACCATATGTAACTTTCCTTACTCAGGAAAATGTGTGTTCACAAAATAAAAGTAAACTAGGGCAAAGTGTAGGGAGAATGGGGGATGGCAGGATTAGATAAAGCTTGACAGGTGGCGCAAACTTGTACATTTTTTTGAGGTTGTCATAGAATCTGAATTCTCTTACCATGTCGGAGGAGGTCATTGAATGGTGGTGACAGCTGGTTGAACTGCAAGCTGGCCCCAGGGAATCAAAGACTCCCCATCTCCTCCCCATCCTTGGAATATACATTCTGCCCACCAGTCCCACAGTGGCGGCCATTTTTAAAGACACAGCCTTGAAAAAGTAATGTGGCGTTGAGACCATCTGGATGGTATATGTGACTGAATCCAGTTAAGGCCTCTACATAAACTTTTAAGATTCTGGCAGGTGGGCCTTTTGGCCACCCAAGATAAGCCTAATGTGTAAGTTCCCTTGCTTATTAAAACTGACACCTAACACTCTGGAGTGATCTGCCTCTTTCTTCAGTCTCTCCTTGCCCTGCATGAGTATGGGAGCCAGTTTGTGAACCAACACACCATTGCAATGTGTTGTAATTTTTTAACAGAGAATGAAGCAACCTAATTTATCTTCTTGGAGATCACCCTAACTACGATGGGAAAATAGATTGCAGCCAGGTATTCCCATTTTAGTGCCAAAAAAGCAGCACTGATGTTGTCATTTCATTCTTATAGTTAATAAAGTTGATAATTTAAATTTAAGCCTGTAACTATTTTTCATGGAATCAATAGTAATTTATTTTTTCAAAGTTGGATGATAGTAATACCACCCAAATATTTTGACTTGTCTTCAGTTGACTTTTTCATAAAATATTACTTAACCCCAAGTAATGAAAGCATGTAAAACATCATTTCTCAATTATACTGTTTCCCCTCTTAGGAACGTTGTGTGGTTACTTTCAATATAGACTATTCTCAGTAAAGATTACTTTCTTTTTCTCTTTTATATTTTTCCTTTTATAAAATTTCCTTTTTAGCCTCAGTCTTAAACTGATGATTTATCTATGGGTAATGTGTTTCTTAACAGAAAAAGGGATCTGATTTTGGTTACTTTGACTTCTATGTGGCCCCTCCCCTCATCACATGAATTTGACCCTAAAAATTAAAATACGTAAATGTAATTCTACTTTAATCAAGATGTTAACACTATCTACATCTAATATGAGGACCCTAGAGAGCTAGATTTTAAGAGGAGAGGTAGGACTCTAGATAAATAAATGTCTCCAATACAATGATTAGAACTGATTAAGATAATGAACATTATCTTGTTTAATATAAATAAATAATCCAAAGCCAGTTAGCAAGTAATACTCAACACAAGGATCAGCATACTCTATGCAGGTAGAGCTGAAACATGAATTGTTTGCTATGACTCTGCAGTAGCAGTAATTACAATACCTCTGGCAGCAACAGCACTAATATGAAGAGTAGCAATACCATCAGGAGGAGGAAGAGGATAAAGTAGAAAAGGAAGAGGTAGATGGGCATGAGTGGGAATAAAAGGAACAGAAGCATTGTTAATCATAATTTAATTCAAGTAAAATGTGAGCACAAGTGGAATTCTAGCCAAAAGTCATAGCTGATCGGTCTTAATTCGCTTGGATACTACATGGGTAATTTCTTTAATTCCTTCTATTGGCTTCACTTTGGTTTCATCAATTT
Organism: Lipotes vexillifer; assembly: GCF_000442215.2. NCBI lineage: Eukaryota > Metazoa > Chordata > Mammalia > Artiodactyla > Lipotidae > Lipotes > Lipotes vexillifer. Next base: position 386,386 of record NW_006769915.1, read on the forward strand.
GGATAATTCAAAATAGTTATTGCTAAGAAGCCTTGTACTGGCCACTTGTAAATTCAGTCGGAATTACTCTCGGTGACAGTTTCAGTGATTTTATTCAGGTCGGAGGCAGCGAACTTTAAATGAGTGATTAATTCATTAAAATTATATCATGAGAAATACAGTAACAAGCTGAATACATTTCTCACCTATAAAATTAATTAATCTGAAGTAGATTTGTCTTGTAAACACTGTCATAAAATAGAATTGACTTAAAGAATGAGAGCAGATGGTATTTTTGGTTGCCTAATAATCTTTTTACTGGAATGACTTATTAATGGAGGACCATGAAACACAGCTGCAACAAAACTTTGTTGTGTTTACATAAAGTGGTATGGAGATTTGTGTAAATTATCTTCATTTCAGTTGAATAGACTCTTTTTGGCTAAAAGTATTATGTAACCATGGACATAATGTAATTTTTCTATGGATTTACTGGGTAAAATATAAGATTCAGTGTTAATTATTTAAGGAAGTAAGCAGCTGGTATCCCCATTTTACAGTTCTTCCAAGAAATTATGCACTGTTGCTCCAAGTATTAATTACAGGTATGAAAGCTAAACAAACATCAATATACCAATCATGTAGTTTCTTTAATATTTATTAGGGTCTATCAAAATATAATTGTATGTTTAGTTCTCTTTTAGTTGCCTGGAATTAATTTAAGAGCACTACTCTTGCAATTTTCATATTGATTTTCATTATCAAAATAAAAGGATATTTTTATGGTTGTTTCCTCCTCTTGCATTTGTTGCTAAAAATCACAACACTTTAATTGTACTTTTGTGTTAATGGGTTTAGGACTAGTTTCCACCTCGATAAATCAGAACTACCAAATCTGTTCAGTTACTCAAACTGCAATCAATGCTAATTTCCTTTTGGTTCAACATATTGAGATAAATGTGATATAACATCTAAATTGTAAATTACAGAAGCTCAATTTTTATTATTTTATGTATTGGAACCTATTTAGAAATAATCTTAGAGAGTAACTGTTACTAATTCTAATATTTGTGTATTTTCCTGGACATTATTTATGCAAGTATACACATAAACACATTCACTGTCAGCATACACATTTTAAATGATAATACAGCAAAGTTACCTAGCAAAAGTTGGAGTGATTCCAACCATCCAAGTACTCTTCTGTAACATGACTATTGTAACAGTTGTTATTATATGCTCCGTTTCCAATAACTTATTTCTTAATATTTTAGATTTCAAACTGCATTAATGTTGAAGGACAATCAGCAATTTTATTTAATTCCAATACATTTTCCACAATTGTATAAGATTGACTCACATCTTGGCTGTATATCTAAAGTAAACTTGATTTTCACATTTTATTTTCATAAGAAAAATCTGTATTTTTGGTCACATTTATTACACCAAAAAATGCTTATATGTAAGTAAGAAATTTAAAATTCCAGGTTTTCTGAAAAAAATTAAAATGTTATAGAGTACGAGTAACATTTAGAGTGCTATTGTAGTAAATATTTTAAAGATTACATATATTTTTTTTCTACTATAAAGTATATTATTTATGAGAAGCAACTAACCCTGAAAATTTTGAATAATTTTATACTAAAAACTTAGGTACATTTTCTTGCATATGGAGTGAAAAGTATATGCTGGCCTTACCTTTAAAATCAGTGAAATCCTTTTCTAACGTGTGTTTAATATGCTAATGAAATTATTGAGATCTCCTAAAATAATTTGATTAAGAAATTCTTGCCATAGAAAGATAATTTTTAAAACTTATTTTCTTTTAAAGCTCCCTTTTTTCTTATGTTTCTAAAGAAAAAATTTCAATCTCTTGAGATTGTGGTTAAAAAGACAAAAAAAATTTAAGTTTCTGTTAAGAAACCAGATCTTTGTAATAGGAAGTATAGCCAATTCTAAAGGTAATACTTGGGAAGATTTTTAATATATTCTGATGCTCTATGTTGTCATCTAATATTTTCACATTTATTTTAAAACCTTCAAGCTTGTTATGCTTCTAACATTCAAAAATTTGACCAAGTATTTATATTCACACGATTCACAATTTTACCCCCTGTGAGATTTCTGTTACCCACACAATAAGTGGTTAAAATAATAAATACATAACTTCAAGGACATGTAAATATGAATTCTAATATCTGTGCCAATTTTTTTGGAAAAAAACTCACTATATCCCACGTTGAATCGATTGAAAGCCAGAGAACTCAAAAAGAAAATTTCTACTAATGCTTTTTTAAGGGAATTGTTTGAAAGTTTGCTGGTTAACGGTAATTAATGCACTTATCTTAAAGCTCTAGCTTGGCCTCTGTTTAAATGCACATTAATGTGAAAAATATTTGTTATACTCTATCTAATGTTACAAAAAATTCAGTCAGATTTGTGTTTTCCTTCAAGACAGTTTTCTACACAATCTTAATTTAGAGATTTTAAAAAATACTGGAAAACCTAAATGTAACATGAAGTTTACAGTTGTTATTAGTCTTAAGATGTAATATTTATAGATAATTAAGATATTTAATTTATTAAGCTTAATATGTTATGAATAGAAAAAAATTTTTTTTTGTTGTTGTAAGGGGCATTTTTTAAATCCCTAGGTATTTTATAAGTACTCAACTTAAAGATAAACATTTTATTTGAAAGGAAATACCCATTAATAATTATCTAATAGATTACACTTGAAAATATTCAGCAAGATAGCTGGATGTAATGTAAAGCATAAATGAAGAATGCCCATGGTTAATTAAATTGCATTTCTTGAGCAAAACAGAAAGTATGCAATCAGATATGAGGTTCCTACTCTATCTCCCTGCTAAGCAGTTAAAACTTTGAAAAAAATAAGGGAATAAGTTGGGTTTAGCACTGTTATAGATGTGAGCCACATCACTAAGAGATAATACCATATTATTTTTCTGGAATGACAATGAGGACATTCACCTTAAGAACTTCCTTTTGATGCAGTATTGAAAATCTCAAGTGAGGAATGTATTAGGAATAAAATAGAACTACAGGTGGTGTTTTGGTTCTCAAGTCCCTAATGCTTCAAATAGAAAGAGTGAATTAACAGATGAAATACAGAATCTGTATGAAGTCTGGAAGAAACTGTTCAAATATTTAATTTGCCTGTTTAGATCTTATTAATAACAACAAAACACTTCATCACAAAAACAAGCAGAGTTCAGATAATTACTAGTTAGTGAATCATTATCATTTGTGTGTTATTATTTTAAATCTGAGTTTTATTTTATAGGATGAGTAATTTGTTTTTCTTGAGAATTTACCAGTGAATGCATTTAAAATGCTTTTAATCACACTTTCTCTAGACTTTTTTTTTTTTTTTTAATCCACCACTAGGGGAAAACTCAACTATGAGAGGGATATTTTGATTTCTCTTTTCCTCACTGCATAAGCTAATGTAGCTCCTGTTACGTACAAAAGACAGTACAAAAGTTCAGTTTCCTAAGATTTGCAAAAATCATTTTTTTTTTTTCTTAAAGATTACCCTGTCTTTGAATGGGACACTGTCTACCTATACATGAGAAATCCCGTAACTTATAGAAAAGTGGTTTGAGAGTTTAGAAGAGAGATCATTGTGTTTCGTGGACACCGAAAAAGTTTCCCTGAAAGAGGTAGAACTTGAATTTGAACTTGAATATTTAACATGAATATAGCATTTGAACTTGAATAGTCTCTTTTTTTTTAGATAAACAATTTAGCTTTAACTAATACTATGGCATAATTAAAATAAATGGTTTAATTCTAATAATATTGGAGCAAGATTCATACTTTTGTTTTTTAGTTAGTGGTAAGACGGTTAGAGTGTGAATATTTATAAATTATTATTTTGAGGTATACTAGCTTGAGCACTGATTATTATAATAAGCATTTGTACTCATTCAAATTTCTCACATGCTGCTTCTTCTATTCACTAAATGTTATCCTAACCTCGCATATTCTAATGAAGTTTTAATTGTGAAGTGATGATATAGCTTTCTGCTAACACTCAAAAGCTATCCATCATGATATATATTTTACAAATCGATTCCCTTCAGCTCTTGATCACCTGAAGCTTACTTATTCCTTTGACAACTTATCATTTAAGTTGTTTGAAATAAAACAATACGTTATTTTGCTTTTAGATTTCTTCCTTTTTGTGGTAACTTAAATTACAATTTCTCATTTACATACAGTAACAGATTAATTAGATTCTTATCTTTGTTTCTCCCATGAAATCCTCTCTGCATAAGAAACTACATTTTAGACTCAGTCATGTTGATCCTGTTTATTTGCAAACATATATCTATTTATTATTCATTGAAAAAGTGTTCATATTTTGCAGACTCTCATCTTTTAAGCTAAGAGAATCTTTGCAAATCATTTAAATATGTTTAAGATTCTTCACTTTCACAATTAAAAAATGCTGTTAGCTTACCTAAAAGATACCATAAGATTATGAATATAATTTTCCCACTTCTACATTTGAATAGTCTGCTTTATAAATGAGCATAGCTAGCAATTAAATCTACTTTGACAATCAGAGAATATATGCACTGTATAATTAAGATCAAAATATTTTATTAATATGGTGTTTTGGATCACGTGATTCTCAGACTTTAATTTATAACATTATTATAGGAAAAGAAAAATGGGTGATTTAAGAAAAGGTAAAAGGTGAGAGAAATATTAAAATGAGAATGGTTTCAGGCATTGAAAGACGCACAAGTAGAGATTCCTAAATTCAATAAATTGCTCTTCATCTTGGAGTTAGACTCAGCCTTTTAATGTAAATTTCCGTTTAACAAATAACTACTCCTTAGAAATAATTTCAATTAAAATTAACAAATTTTTGTATATCTTTAACCCTAAAAATGTATTAAATCTTAAATATATAATTAAAGTGGACAACAGAATTTTCCAATTTCATATGGATATTTATTAATCTCTTACTTTAGTTAGATATGAACCGTATTCAGGCACTGCACTAGAGACAGGAAGTACTCCATAGAGCAATAACTGAAAATAGGCGCAAACAGCACTAAACAAGAAAAACAGTCTTACCCTTTTATTTTATCTATACTTTCAACTCTGTTTCAAAGCTAATCCTGTGGACATCTTTACCACTGTTTTGCAATAAAAGCTTCCTCATGAGTTGAGACCATGATCCATCCTGAATAATCATTTACCATCTCCAGACCAAAGCTAGACTTCTGATTATATAGTTTCTGAGTTTCTATAATTTCTCCCCCCCATGCTTGCCAAAGTATTGGAAATTCTAACAATCCAATATCCATTTCTTTGGGTTAAGACTTTGCCTACTGTTAGAAGGGAAATTAAACCATATTAGTCATTAGTGCCAATTAGTGCCAATTCCTACAGCTTGAGTTATGATTCCCAAGCATGTGTTGGTTCCACTATCATTTCAAAAAATAATGTAGAAAACATTAAATCAGTAGAAAATAATATAATCTAGTATTTTAGAAAACCACAAGTTTTGGGGGAGAAGGATTATTTAATTTTAACTATCAGATCTCTTATCTATGTGTAAGTTACTTAACTATCTAACCATCAGCAACTCATCTGTAAATCTAGGAGTGCTACAGCAGCGGTTCCCAAACATTTTGGCACCAGGAAACGGTTTCGTGAAAGACAAGTTTTCCATGGACAGAGTTGGAGAGGAGGAGGGATGGTTCAGGTGGTAATGCAAGCAATGGGAAGCGGCAGATGAAGCTTCACTCGGTAGCCCGCTGCTCACCTCCTGCTGCGTGGCCTAGTTCCTAACAGGTCAATCTGGCCCGGGGGTTGGCGACTCCTGTGCTAGAGGATTATGGAACTGAAATGGAACAGTATAGCCATCACGGGATTTGTCCTAATTCAGTCATCTCTATGATTACTGATGTTGAAGGAAAAGCTTAGGCCATGTAGAGAACAGCGGATATGTGTAGAAATGGAAGGAGGTATGAATATAGGAAAAAAAAAAAAAAAAACAGAAAAACAAACCTAATAAGTACAACAGATAAGTATGTAGAGATAAGATCATTTCTATCTTTTTCTACCTTCAATATTCTATTGCACTGGAAATGGAAATCTATCCTCCATTCTCTGATATTCTTTAGCAATGTGTCTAGTCTTTCCTTATAAAAGTAATACTGCCTAAAATTTTAAATCTTTCCTAAATATTTGTAGCATAAAAAAAAATAAAGGAGACATATTACTAATTTCCCAAGTATCCATTCTCAAAGAAAATGAAAGCTGAACGTCACATGAAAAATTACTTTGGAGATGTTTTTATGTGTTTTTTTATACCTTGGTCACAAATATCCCCAAATGTATATTAATAAAATGAGTAATTTGCTCAAAGGAGAAGGAGATAAAAGCTTACTGGGTTTTAGGCTACAAAATTCATAGTATTCAAGGAAAGAAGCTTTTCTTTTAATAAGCACGGTTCGTTTTTGTCCCGGGCTCATCAACCAATTATTTAAAGTCTGTGACCTTCAGTAACTCAGTAGCTCAAAGAGTGGTTTAAAAGTGATAATGATGTAAAATACTTATGGTAGAGTTGAGCATATGAAATAGTTAATATTGACTGAGTACTTATGCCATACCACTCAAGTTTTAAGTGCTTTCATGGATTAGCTCATTCAATCCCCCACCAATCCTATGAAGCACTTTTTATAATTATGCCCAGTTTTCAGATCAAAATGTTATGACACAGACAGATAAAAGAACTTGCCTAAGATCACAGTGACAGGAAGGGATGAACAAAGCATTCAAATCCGGGTAGTCTAATTTCAGAGTTTGCTCTCTTAATGATTGAACTATACCTTTTCTTACTCAGGAAGCCATAATAGTTTTTTTTATTATTATCAATAATATTTATTTTACCATAATGTTATTTTTATTTGAATAAAAGTGTTTTTAACATTACTAATATATATCGATTTTAGACACAAGATGACAATACATGCTTATTTGAGTTTACTGCATGTCATGCGGCCTGGGACAAAATTCAGCATACCAAAAGATGTTCTACTTTTCATATTTGTTTAAGTGCATAAGTGTATGATGAATTTTTGTGGTAATACTTTAACAAAATAAAGTTGTGCCTTTTCAAGTTAAAACATTCATATATTGTTGAATAACTGAAACATTGTTTGCTGTTAAGATCTGAGATCTGTTCATATGCAAATATGAACAAATAGATTGTCCTAAAGCTAATAAGTGAATAGATTCTCTGAATTTTTCATTGAATGGGATTGTTCTTGAATTAACAGGTTCTCTACTCATGCCCGGATCAGTTGTTTACAAGGAAGGTCTCTATTGTTGGCACTAAACCAGCTCCAGGTGGCTTCTACCCATAATTCTAGTAAAAATGACACATGTCTCTTAAACACAATAAAGATATTTTTTAGTCATTATTTTATTTAACCACTGGGAACATGAAAAGGTACTATGATTTGCTTCACTAAACTTTTCTCCTCATTTGGAGTCACTCTATTAATTTCCTTAGCCTCTCTCTGCTTCTGTTCTCAGCTCATCCTCCTCCATCTACCTTGATATATTTCATTTCATCAAAGCCAGGCTCTTGGCAATTTTCCCTGTTCAGTGTCTCTCTCCCTATGAAGGATTTCATTCATGCCTAGTTTCAGAAGCTATTGAATGGTCTATATATTTCCATTTATATTTCTTAAAAATACTGCAAAACCATGACAAAACCTGTTTTCCTTATTTTTTTCTTTTCTTAGTTGGGTTATTCCTAAAGCAGAGCCTAAGACAGGGATTTGAGTGCAAATAGTTTATTGGGAGTTGGCTTCAAGCAGCAGAGCAAAGAACTAGAGAGAGTGAAATGGAGAACAAAAGACGTTGAAGCATACGCTATTGGGCTGGTCCTGAGTGGGCATATAGGACTTAGTTCCCCTGGTGACCCTCTTAGACACTGTGTAGAACTCATCAGAATAGTCCCTGTGCAGGATGAGGTGTTGAAAAAGGGATAGAAAAAAATTCTGAAATGAAGTTATAATTCCATCTTTTTTAAAAAACCATGAAAAGCTAAAGAATAGAAAAAAATTAAGGACTAAATAATTGGTTGTTTTTTCATCAGGTTGACTGATGAAAGATTACACGACTTCTTCTGGGGCAGATTTATGCTTGTGGCCACATGGAGGTTCCTTTCAACCTTGAAAATATACCTTATGGCAATTCACCTCTGTAAGCAATGGGTGATAATGTGCTTGCTGCAGTGGCTTTGAAAAGTGGCCATCATGATCCCTTGTGCACAAACAAAATATTCTTAGTTGCTTGATCAGTGAATAATGAAAAATTGTTGAACATTAGAGCATGATCCCCTGCGTTATGTAATAATTTGCTTATTCTGTTATTATGAGAGGGGAGATATTATTTTCCCATACCTCTCTTTTGTAAACTCATTAATAAATTAAAAATGAAACAAGGTTATATTTATTAATTTATTTTTAAATTCTTTTTTTAACATCTTTATTAGAGTATAATTGCTTTACATTGTTGTATTAGTTTCTGCTGTATAACAAAGCAAATCAGCTATAAGTATACATATATCCCCGTAAACCCTCCCTCTTGCATCTCCCTCTGACGCTTCCTATCCAACCCCTCTAGGTGGTCACAAAGCATCACGCTGATCACCCTGTGCTATGCAGCTGTTTCCCACTAGCTATCTATTTTACATTTGTTAGTGTATATATGTCAGTGCCACTCTTTCACTTCTTCTCAGCTAAAAAATTAAAAATAGAACTACCATATGACCCAGCAATCCCACTACTGGGCATATACCCTGAGAAAACCATAATTCAAAAAGAGTCATGTAATCCCAGGACCAGATGGCTTCACAGGCGAATTCTATCAAACATTTAGAGAAGAGCTAACACTTATCCTTCTCAAACTCTTCTAAAATATAGCAGAGGGAGGAACACTCCCAAATTCATTCTATGAGGCCACCATCACCTTGAAACCAAAACCAGACAAGGATGTCACAAAGAAAGAAAACTACAGGCCAATATCACTGATGAACATAGATGCAAAAATCTTCAACAAAATACTAGCAAACAGAATCCAACAGCATATTAAAAGGATCATACACCATGATCAAGTGGGGTTTATTCCAGGAATGCAAGGATTCTTCAATATTTGCAAATCAATCAATGTGATACACCATATTAACAAATTGAAGGAGAAAAACCATATGATCATCTCAATAGATACAGAGAAGGCTTTTGACAAAATTCAACACCTATTTATGATAAAAACCCTGCAGAATGTAGGCATAGAGGGAACTCTCCTCAACATAATAAAGGCCATATATGACAAACCAACAGCCAACATCATCCTCAATGGTGAAAAACTGAAAGCATTTCCACTAAGATCAGGAACAAGACAAGGTTGCCCACTCTCACCACTCTTATTCAATATAGTTTTGGAAGTTTTAGCCACAGCAATCAGAGAAGAAAAGGAAATAAAAGGAATCCAAATAGGAAAAGAAGAAGTAAATCTGTCACTGTTTGCAGATGACATGATACTATACATAGAGAATCCTAAAGATGCTACCAGAAAACTACTAGAGTTAATCAATGAATTTGGTAAAGTCGCAGGATACAAAATTAATGCACATAAATCTCTGGCATTCCTATATACTAATGATGAAAAATCTGAAAGTGAAATCAAGAAAACACTCCCATTCACCATTGCAACAAAAAGAATAAAATATCTAGGAATAAACCTACCTAAGGAGACAAAAGACCTGTATGCAGAAAATTATAAGACTCTGATGAAAGAAATTAAAGATGATACAAATAGTTGGAGAGATATGCCATGTTCTTGGATTGGAAGAATCAACATTGTGAAAATGACTCTACTACCCAAAGCAATCTACAGATTCAATGCGATCCCTATCAAACTACCACTGACATTTTTCACAGAACTAGAACAAAAACTTTCACAATTTGTATGGAAACAAAAAAGACCCCAAATAGCCAAAACAATCTTGAGAACAAAAAAACTGAGCTGCAGGAATCAGGCTCCCTGACTCCAGACTATACTACAGTAATCAAGACAGTATGGTATGGGCACAAAAACAGAAAGATACATCAATGGAAGAGGATAGAAAGCCCTGAGATAAACCCACGCACATATGGTCACCTTATCTTTGATAAAGGAGGCAGGAATGTACAGTGGAGAAAGGACAGCCTCTTCAATAAGTGGTGCTGGGAAAACTGGACAGCTACATGTAAAAGTATGAGATTAGATCACTCCCTAACACCATACACAAAAATAAGCTCAAAATGGATTAAAGACCTAAATGTAAGGCCAGAAACTATCAAACTCTTAGAGGAAAACATAGGCAGAACACTCTATGACATAAATCACAGCAAGATCCTTCTTGACCCACCTCCTAGAGAAATGGAAATAAAAACAAAAATAAACAAATGGGACCTAATGAAACTTCAAAGCTTTTGCACAGCAAAGGAAACCATAAACAAGACCAAAAGACAACCCTCAGAATGGGAGAAAATATTTGCAAATGAAATAACTGACAAAGGATTAATTTCCAAAATTCACAAGCAGCTCATGAAACTCAATAACAAAAAAACAAACAACCCAATCCAAAAATGGGCAGAAGACCTAAATAGACATTTCTCCAAAGAAGATATACAGACTGCCAACAAACACATGAAAGAATGCTCAACATCATTAATCATTAGAGAAATGCAAATCAAAACTACAATGAGATATCATCTCACACCAGTCAGAATGGCCTTCATCAAAAAATCTAGAAGCAATAAATGCTGGACAGGGTGTGGAGAAAAGGGAACACTCCTGCACTGCTGGTGGGAATGTGAATTGCTACAGCCACTGTGGAGAACAGTATGGAGGTTCCTTAAAAAACTACAAATAGAACTACCATATGAGCCAGCAATCCCATTGCTGGGAATATACCCTGAGAAAACCATAATTCAAAAAGAGTCATGTACCAAAATGTTCATTGCAGCTCTATTTATGATAGCCCGGAGATGGAGACAGCCTAAGTGCCCATCATCGGATGAATGGATAAAGATGATGTGGCACATAAATACAATGGAATATTAGCCTAAAAAGAAACAAAATTGAGCTATTTGTACTGAGGTGGATAGACCTAGAGTCTGTCATACAGAATGAAGTAAGTCAGAAAGAGAAAGACAAATACTGTATGCTAACACATATATATGGAATTTAAGGGAAAAAAAAAGCCATGAAGAACCTAGAGGTGAGACAGGAATAAAGACACAGACCTACTGTAGATTGGACTTGAGGATATGGGGAGGGGGAAGGGTGACCTGTGACAAAGCGAGAGAGAGGCATGGACATATATACACTACCAAACGTAAGGTAGAAAGCTAGTGGGAAGCAGCCGCATAGCACAGGGCTATCAGCTCGGTGCTTTGTGACTGCCTGGAGGGGTGGGATAGGGAGGGTGGGAGGGAGGGAGATGCACAAGGGAAGAAATATGGTGATATATGTACATGTATAGATGATTCACTTTGTTAAAAAGCAGAGACTAACACACCATTTTAAAGCAATTATACCCCAATAAAGATGTTAAAAAAAAAAAAAAAGTCATGTACCACAATGTTCATTGCAGCTCTATTTACAATAGCCAAGACATGGAAGCAACCCAAGTGTCCATCGACAGATGAATGGATAAAGAAGATGTGGCACATATATACAATGGAATATTACTCAGCCATAAAATGAAATGAGATTGAGTTATTTGTAGTGAGTTGGATGGACCTAGAGTCTGTCATACAGAGTGAAGTAAGTCAGAAAGAGAAAAACAAATACTGTTTGCTAACACATATATTTGGTATCTAAAAAAATTTTTTTAAAAAGGCACTGAAGAACTTAGGGGCAGGACAGGAATAAAGACAGAGACATAGGGAATGGACTTGAGGATACAGGGATTGTTATATTTATTTAGATGCAGAAAAGTGTTTCTTAAAACTACTTTTTGATTCACCATTTCCCTAAAAATATTGCTGCTCCAAAAAATAACCTTCTCCATGTTTAATTCTTATTGATTCATTTTTTAGTGTTAAAATAAGTAGAATGTAAAAATAAAGTCAAACATTTTATTATTTACGCTAAAACAGAAAATATCTGATGCAATTAGAATCAAACTTATAAAAATGATTTAAAGTGAATGTAATAGTTCTTACTTCATGTTTTTTTTAACATCACTGATTTAAAATAAAAGAGGCAATAAATCTTTTTTGACTTAGTGGAGAATATTCAGTACCTTTGGCATCAAAAATCTATAGAAATGAGTTTTTAAGCTACATATTTATAGCTTTCTATTAACTACTATCCACATTTTATAAGATGCTACATATGTTCCTGATGAAATTAAAACAAACAAAAAATAGGTCTTACAAATTCATCTTCTCTATTACATATAATAATAATAAATAATAATAATATAAAAAGATACAGAAAAGTCTTAGATTCTTAATAAAGAAAGTAACAAGTGTGTATTCAAGCAAAACAGAAGGCCTCAGCAG
>NW_006769915.1:398998-408297 GCF_000442215.2 Lipotes vexillifer
TTTCCAGTATGAGATGAGTTTCTTATTGCAATACTTATCTTGTATGACATTTTTAGAGGTAATTATTAATAAAACTTACCAAAAGAAAGCACAACCAGGCATTTGTGTATATTATTAGAATGAATACATAATGTTGTATAAGGGAAGTATGTATGATCATTATTGGTCAGATATTTGAATCCTGTTAGGATTTCCGTCTAACTTCTCTTCCCATGAAGGAGTGATTTTGACCAAAAAAGATCACAATTGCACTTATGGATATATATCCAAAAGAATTGAAGTCAGGATCTTGAAGAGATATCTGCACTCCCAGGTTCATTTCAGGTTTATTCATAAGAGCCAAGATATGGAAATGACCCAAAAGCCCATCAATAAATAAATGGATGAAGATAACATTACTTTTTTTTTTTTTCAGCCTCAAAAAAGAAGGAAATTCTGTAGTTTGTGACAACATGAATGAGCCTGAAGGACATTATATTAAGTGAGGTAAGCCAGTCACATAAGCACAAATACTGCGTAATTCTATTTATATAAAATATCTAAAATAGTCAAACTCATAGAAGCTGGAAATACAATATAAAGTTTCAGTTATGCTAAAGATTTTCTGTACAACATAGTCTTTATAGTTAGCAAGACAATATTGTCCAACTAAAAAAATTTTAGGAGGGTAGAGCTCATGTTAAGTGATGATATCACATAAAAACAAAAATAAAGGGACACAGGAAACTGTGGAAGGTGTTGGGTATGTCTATTATCTTGATTGTGGTGATGGTATCATGGGTGTTTGCACATGTCCAAGCTCATCCAATTGTACACATTAAATATGTGCAGTCCTTATTTATTTTTTGGTCACTCCACATGACTTGTGAGATCGTATTTCCCTGACCAGGGATTGAACTTGTGCCCTTGGTAGTGAAAGTGTGGAGTTTTAACCACTGGACCACCAGGGAATTCCTTGTGCAGTTCTTAATGTATCAATTTTACCTTAACAAATATGTTGAAATTTTTTGAGATAAATGGAAGATGAAGATCAGATTTGTGTGTCTCTCCTTTATTATAATGGATAATGTAGGCAGTGTCTGTACATCATATTTCCAATATTTTAGGTAAATTATTTTTATAATATTTATTATTGTATTACATATGTACAGTACAATAAAACCATCCTGGTCAGCATGGTTCAACGAACTTTCTGTGATGATAGAAATATTCTATACCTGTGCTGTCCAGTAAGATAGCCACTAGCCAAATATGACATTGAGTACTTGAAATAAAGCTACAAAAACAGAGGTACTTAATTTTTAATTTTAAATTTAATTTAATTAATTTATATTTAAATATCCACATGTGCTAGACTATACTGTAGTGGATAGCACAGATCTACACCCTTCTTTTCATCAGTATAAAATTGGCTTAGGTCGCCAATAAATGCCTCTATGTAAATTGTTGTAAATTATATCTTTTATGTGAATAAGCAATAAAAATTAACAAACTGAACAAGTTAAAATGGGATCATTTGAATTACATTTATTTTGAGAGATTATACATTTGTAGTTTTCTTAGAAAAAGGAAATATTAAGACACTCTAACAAAATACTTGTTGAAAAAGATATTTTAACATTTTATAGAGTAATAAATTATTAATAATTTATAGAAAATTATATTTTCATACTCTTCAAGATTGATTGTTAACTGACAAATTCTCATGTCTACTAAAATACTTTATATTAATCCTTTTCTTAGAAAATAGTTTTATGAAAGAGATAGCTATTACTTTGACAGTTTCATGCCAAATTTTAAATGAGAAAATCAAAAGTATGATGGCAATAATTAACGATACTGTACTGTATATTTGAAAGTTACTAAGAGAGTAGATATTGAAAGTTTGCACCACAAGGGGAAAAAAATGTAACTATGTGAGGTGATGGATGTTAAGGAAACGTATTGTGGTATCGTTTGACAATGTATACATACATCAAATTATTATGTTGTACACTTTAAACTTATACAATGTACTATGTCAAAAAAACTGGAAAAAAGTAAGAAATCATGTTAGACAAAATGTTTAAAGTTTTAAAGTCATTCTATTATCATTAGGTATTACAATAAATGAAATACATCTTTCAACAATATCTATTTTAAAAATGCGGGATCACTATTATTTGAGAATTTTGTATTGCATAATTACGTTTTTCTTGTTTTAAATGCTTCATTCAGAGTACAGTTAGTCTGCGAGTCTTAGTTGTTGTTTTGATTAATAATTTGAAGCTTATTTGTTACATTTTTAGGGTAGTAGGCAGTTGAAATGTCACGGGCTCTCTTGAAGAAATTCTTTTATCCAGTGAGGCATAGCATCTGTGAATCTATATCTACATCTGGTTTCCTGTTTAAAATAAAATTCATCTTATTATACATTCTTGTAACAATATAGGGATTAAATCAAAGGACATTAAATCTGCAAAACAACATACTGATGCATTAAATTGCACCTTAAAAATGTTTTAGGGACCTCTGAAATGATAACATAAAAAGGGGTGTCACTTTGAGCAGAGTCCATTTTCCAAATTCAATTAAAATTAAAAATAATTCTGCATGTAGTACAATAGATGATGCATAGGAATATTTCTCAAACCTCTCCTTTTTTTTTTCTTAACAATTTCTTGAATCTCCAATTATTCATTCTGTAACTGTAAAATGTAAGTCCTGACAAAGCACAATGTGCCGTGCCCATCTGTGTATGGTGCTATAACGTGTCCACTTATTTTTTGCTTTTGTTTTTTAATTTTTATTTATTTTTTAAATTATTTTTTTAAGTTCTTATATTTTCCTTTTGTTCAGTTTAATACATAGTGTTTCTTTTGTTTTTTTTTGTTTTTTTCTTTCTTTCTTTTTATACCTACTTTAAAAGTAGGTTACTGGGCTTCCCTGGTGGGGCAGTGGTTGAGTCTACCTGCCAATGCAGGGGACACAGGTTCGTGCCCCAGTCCGGGAAGATCCCACATGCCATGGAGCGGCTGGGCCCATGAGCCATGGCCACTGAGCCTGCGCATCCAGAGCCTGTGCTCCGCAATGGGAGAGGCCACAACAGTGAGAGGCCCACGTACCGCAAAAAAAAAGAAAAAGAAAAAAAGATTACTGATATTTTGTAGTTCCATCTGACAAAGGGAATTTTTTTTTTTTAAACATCTTTATTGGAGTATAAATGTTTATGTTTTTGTTTTTGTTTTTGTTGTGTTTTTTTTTTGTAGTACACGGGCCTCTCACCGCTGTGGCCTCTCCCGTTGTGGAGCACAGGCTCCAGACGCACAGGCCCAGCGGCCATGGCTCAGGGGCCCAGCCACTCCACAGCATGTGGAATCCTCCCGGACCAGAACACGAACCCATGTCACCTGCATGGGCAGGTGGACTCTCAACCACTGCACCACCAGGGAAGTCTTTTTAATGAGAATATAAATTGACTTTTCCTTTCATGTTAAGTGATGGTTCTGAGTGATTTCTCAACTGACATTGAGGTGACAATGTCAAAGAAAATGTGGCTTGTTGGAAGTAATATTGGCCTGGCAAGTCATTCTAACATCACAATAAACAATATATGTAAGATTTAGTGAGCTATTAAAATTTTCTGAGTTTAGTTTATCACCCATAAAGTGGAGATAATTGTCACTATGCCTCTTATAGGATTGTTATAAAGACAATACAGATGAATGCAGAAAATTTTTTTCTATATTATTAACTATTATGAAGATATAAGGAAAGACACAGATTAAGAAAATCCCACTTCAAAATGTTTATGAAGAACCTCGGGGCAGGACAGGAATAAAGATGCAGCCATAGAGAATGGACTTGAGGACATGAGGAGGGGAAGGGTAAGCTGGGATGAAGTGAGAGAGTGGCATGGACTTATATATACTACCAAATGTAAAATAGATGGTCAGTGGGAAGCAGCTGCATAGTACAGGGAGATCAGCTCAGTGCTTTGTGACCACCTAGAGGGGTGGGATAGAAAGGGTGGGAGGGAGGGAGATGCAAGAGGGAAGAAATATGGGGATATATGTATATGTATATGTATAGCTGATTCACTTTGTTAAAAAGCAGAAACTAACCCACCATAAATCACTTATACTCCAGTAAAGATGCTAAAAAAAAAGAAAAGAAAATCCCACTTCACTGAGACTCAGTTTGCTCATTAAAATATTAAATTTATCATTAATATTTAAGTTAACAATTATTATATTAAAATATTGCTAATCATTTAACTAAACTTTGTGTCACTATTAAATCATTTAATCAAACTATTAATTTAAACTGTTTAATATTATGAAATTATTAAAGTAATCAAAATATTAATTAATATAATGCATCAATATTTATAAATAACATAATATTAAAGTATTTAAACTAGTTGTCACTATTAAAAATCTGAGAATAAAAAAATTAGGTATATTATTATTCATATAAATGCAAAATGTGTAAAAGTAGTAATATATTGTCAATCAAAACAAAACAATTTAACTTTTAAAATATAAATAACACTTCAGTACTGAACAGAAGGCTAAGATAAATTGAAGGATCATGTAAAGATAAAATAGAATGGATAAATTTATTTTACAGATATTAAAAAATGTGAATTTCAATGCATATCATCTATATGAATTATATATATATGTAACAAAATATTTTTTTTAAGATTTTTTTTTTTTTTTTTCCGTGGGCCTCTCACTGTTGTGGCTTCTCCTGTTGTGGAGCACAGGCTTCTGGACACGCAGGCTCAGTGGCCATGGCTCACGGGCCCAGCCTCTTCATGGCATGTGGGATCTTTCTGGACCGGGGCACAAACCCGTGTCCCCTGTGTCGGCAGGCGTACTCTCAACCACTGAGCCACCAGAGAAGCCCAAGATTTAATTGACATTTTAGTAGTAGTGGTTTTAGCTTTCTTTAATGTTATTTTAAAGTTTTCAATTTTGTTTCTATTGATGCCTTTTTTTTTTTTTTAGTCACAATTCGATGGTTTAAATTCTATGTTCAAATATCCTAGACTCCAGTTCTTAGAATTAAATCATAGGGCATCAATTTTAGGGAGTTATAGCTTTCAATTCTCATAGACACATAAATTTCCTTGATGCTGAACATGTACTCAGTAGTTTGCTCTCCCTCAGTTAAACCAAGTATGAGGAGAAGGCCAAGGAAACGCGAAGCAATCAATCCAACATTGTGGGCAAAATTGGTGTTCATGGAAAGTTCTGCTTTAAGATATTCTGAGAAATAAAATTAGACACTGCTATATATTTCCAAGCCTCTATAAGATAAAGTATATTACAAACTATAATTGAAATGAGTTAATCACAATATATATTTTAATATATCATGTATCAAATGAAAATTTGCATTCATAGTTGTTTTTGTTCTTGTCTTGTTTTTTCACAAATATTATTTAAAGCAAAAAATGCCTTCTTTTGCTTTTTATTTTTATTTTTTTTCCTTCTTGGCTTTACTTAAACTACTTTCTTTTCCCAAGTAACAAAGTTAATACCTTATAAAGTGTTATTGTTATTAACATCTCCTCTCTTTTCTTGGGAATCTTGATGCTTCTGTTCCCTAAGGTTTTCCATCACTTCTGTTAATTGTCTGCACTTCTAACGTGGAGAAATAAATTGCCACAAAGTCTTCTCTGTATAATTCTACTATTTTTAGTTTATTACACAGTAGAATCAAAAACAGCAATTCTGTCTTCAGACTATCAGTTTTGTCAGTCTTAGAAAGGATAATTTTCTGTATAGAACAAACTTATGAGGTTTCAACTTTTTCTTTGGGGTAACATGCTTTAGCTTACAACAAAGGACTGAAAAGACTAACATGTTGAACCAAATTCATTGGTAATATAAAGTATATTGATTATTGTTTTTAAAGAAATTTTGATAAAAATCATTATTTTCAATAGCCACTTTAATTTGCTTCATCCTAGGAGACTTCAATTCCCAGAGCTACACTATGCATTGACAAGATTAACCTAATTTATCTTGACCAAGACTCTGAGGAAGTGGTTCATGGCGTGAGGTAACTTAGTGGGGATTGAGCTAGAAGAGAGAAAGCTTATATACCAAGAAAATAAAAGAGAAGGGGTCACCTGTAGTCTAATAAAACAAAATATATGTAAACAAAAGGAATACTTTCTCATAGTATTTCTCCATCTTTATTCATACATATACATCTTTTTCTAAAACAATTCCTTATATTACCCTGATTTCTACAACCTTACATGATTAAATACTTCCTGTGTTCCATTCATTCTTATGAAACATGTTTTTGTTGTTTTTAATAAAACATGGTTTTTAATGATGACAGTTACAAAGGTTATTTAATTAAGCAATTTTGTATAACACATTTAGCTTGTTTCAAAATATTTGCTATCACAGAAAATACTATAAGGAACTACCTTTCATGTTTATTTTGAAAACATTTAAAATAATTTACTTAGTAAAATTGCCTTGCTTTAGAATTATAGACTCAAAGGGCAAATATACATTTAAGGATGTTGATAACTTACCATATTGACTCTGTGGAGTTTGTAGTAGGAGTGGAGATTAACTAGTAGAGTGAAAGAGGGAGTTTAAGATGTAATGGAAATGTTCTATATCTCTGCATAATTTTGGTGCACACAGATGTATACATTTGTAACAACTCAGTGTATACTCAATATTTTGCATTTCATTTTATGTAAACTTTGCCTCAAATATACAAGTTTAAACAAATGTTGAAATATAGCTAATGATATGCATGATTAAGAATTTAGGGGAGGCTTCCCTGGTGGCGCAGTGGTTGAGAGTCCACCTGCCGATGCAGAGGACACGGGTTCGTGCCCCAGTCCAGGAAGATCCCACATGTCACAGAGCGGCTGTGCCCGTGAGCCATGGCCGCTGAGCCTGCGCGTCCGGAGCCTGTGCTCCGCAACAGGAGAGGCCACAACAGTGAGAGGCCCGCATACCGCAAAAAAAAAAAAAAAAAAAAAAAAAAAGAATTCAGGGAGAAGTATGTTGACATTTATGGAAATTCTTCCCAAAATAGATTAATGGATAAATAGAGGAATGACTCCTTTAATAGATATGTGATAAAGCAAGTACAGTATGGTGATATATTAATGATAGAATTTAATGTGTTGTTCACTGTAAAATTCCATAATATATATAGGTTGGTGTAGTAATTAATTTTATGTGTCAGCTGGGCTGGGCTACCGTACCCAGAGACTTGGTCAAACATGGGTGTTGCTATGAAGGTATTTTTTAAAATAAGATTAATATTTAACACAGTAGACTTTGAGTAAAGCAGATTACCCTCCTTAAAATGGATGGACCTCATCCAATAAGTCGAAGGCATTAAGAAAAATACTGACCTCCCTTGAGGAAGAGGGGATTCTGCAAGCCCACTGCCTTCAGACATGAAGTGCAACAAATCTCTTTCCAGACTCTACAGACTGTGGACTTAACCTGCAGACTTAACCTGCAGATTTTAGACTTGCCAGCATCCACAATTATGTGGGCCAATTCCTTAAAAGTAAATCTCTCTCTCTCCCTGCTCCTCACTCTTAGAACTATATAGTTCCTGGGCAACCCTCTGAGAATAAGGTGCATTGCCCACAGCCCCGAGTTTTCTAATTTTAGTGGTGAGATATTGGTATAATTTATTGTTTGCTTTATTTTTTACTAAAATATTGTACAAAAAATACCCAACAGAAATTTCTGCACAGTCATTGGTCATCAATGTATTTATTAAGTTTGGTCCATAGTAACAAATTCACATATTGTTAGTTTGTAAAGTAATATAAGATTAAAATAAATAAAATAATAAAATGAACTGTTACTAAAATGCAATTTAAAATTCCTATTGCTGGGAAGGAAGGGAATTCTCCTAGATCTCTGCAAAAAAGCTGCAGGAAAATTCAAAGCCCAAGAAGAAAACATGCTCTATGGGAAAGTTTCCATCAGGAAGAAGATGTAAATACCGCAGGAAGTTTGTTCAACATGTCCAGAAATTTAAGACAAGTATTAGATATTTGAATCTTGAAGAACTGATAAATATAAAGAGGAGTTGAAAAGACTTAGGGACATATATATCAAGCAGTGGAGATGTTGCTTCCAAAGTTTGCATAAATTCAATTTTGCAAGATACTGTAAGAGTTTATAAAATCTGTATAAACAATTTACATTCCCACCAGCAGTGTATGAGGGCTTCTCATTATGTTATGAATTTGGATTTGTGTGAAGACTAAAAAAGTAAAGCATCTTTTCATATGCTTATAGTCTACTTGGGTATATTTTTTCACATAGTGACTCCCTACTTGGTCACTGACTGGAACAAGCAGTTCAAGGATTATCAGCTGGTCTATGGGCCACATTTTAAGTAGAAATGTTCTAAGGACTAAGTGATCCCAAATGCTAGCCTCGCTTGTCTCCTTTCTCTTCTCTCAGGTACTGACTCTGTCATTCTTCACTGCTTTGTAATTTCTCTGACACCATCAAAAAGTTTTTTTTAATCATTTGACAAGTTTTTCTAATTTTTAGTAGGAGTGTGTTAGTCCAATTTATGTAGACCTCCTTTAATAGAAACAGAACATATAATTCACTTTTCAAGAGTGTCAAGTATTTTTGTTATTTCTAGAATCAATTATCTAGCCTAAAATTTTCACTCATCAACTTGTGTGACTTGGCAGGAAAGAAAAATGTCTTGGAAATTATTTTCTAATCTCCAAATTTCAGGATTCTGGACCTAGCATCACCTCTGTTTTACTCATGCAGTAGAATAATGTTTTTCCATCGTTTTAAAATTTATAATTTTTGTGTATTCCTTAGAGAAAGAGTTAAATCAAATTTTAATTTATCAAGATGCAGTTTTCTTTAATATTAACTTAGAAATTTTAATGCTTTTAGACTAACTCAACAACTAGAAAAGTTAATCAGTTTAGGAGGTTAAATAAGAACAAAAACAAAATGAAATATTGGTTATTGATTGAGCTAGAATTTTATCAGGTAAATTAACCATGACAATAAACCATATTCTGTGCTAAGAAGAAAATATCAGTCTAAACAAGCATTGACACTAGATTTTATATCATAGTAGTACAGAATTTGTTTCATTACACTATAATCATAGAACATTATTGAACAAAGAGTGGATTAATTATCCAGAACGAGCATATACATTGTTTGCAAGAAAGATCTCTGAATAAATTCTAGCTATCTTCAAATATCAAAACGACTGTCAGAGAATGACCAAATGCCTTTTTTTTTTTTTTTTTTTTTTTTTAT
>NW_006769915.1:410514-412994 GCF_000442215.2 Lipotes vexillifer
ATTCCTGCTTTTTGACTCAACAACTTTGCCTGCAGGCTCTTCTAAGCATTTATTATTCTGTACGTGAAAAGGTGCTTTCTGAAATATGTGCTGAGTTTATTTTTTGATTTCCATTTATGTCTTCCTGTCCTATAATCTGTGTTGAAATGGAAATAATAATTTGGGGTGACATTATCTGTGACAGTTAAGACTTTATATGATTCAAATCAGACAGCTCCAACCCTGTCCTTAATATTATATGCCAAGACTTATGGTCCTAACAACAAGCACTGCATAGCAAACAGTGGTAGGGGTTCCATTTAGAGCATTTAATATGTCTAAAATTCATAATCCCTCAAGTATATATTTATTTTTTCTCTGCAAAATAGAGATTGACACTTACTGAAAATGACTAAAAAGTAATGAATTCATTGGTGTGTATTCCCTATCACTTGCTTATATATATTAATATGTATATGCATACACATATATATGCATACACACATATATATGCATACCTACACATATACATATATGTTTGTGTGTATATGTGTGCATGATATGCAGATATATATACATAATTGTGTGTATATATATATATACATAATTGTGTGTGTGTGTGTGTATATATATATATATATATATATATATATATATATATATAATATCCCCTGATTTTCTCCTGGAAGGTGAGTAATGAGAAAAGCTACTGGAAGTTTAGTGCTGTTATCTGAACAAATATTTTATTCTGTATATATTTTTACCCAAGATCTAATAATGATTTTATTGCGTTTGACTAAATATTTACAAAATATAAATTATAATAATGAAAACTCCCACAATTTTAGAATTACACATGTAAAATGCATTATACGTTAAAGTAAATTAAGTATAAATTACAGTAATAACTATTTTATAGACACAAAGAAGTTAAATCTGAAAACTCACATTTAGAGTGTTTCTAAACATTAACTAACACTCTTTTTGTTTTTGTTTTTGTAAATGTTAGGGAGAGAAAATCATCGCTTACCCAATATATACCTCCCTCTTCACATTAACCAAATTTTAGAAAATCAACCATTCTGTTCCACTGATACTATTAGTTAGGTCAAGCATTATAAATCAAACCTCCATTACAATGATGGTTATATCTGGAGTGAGCAGTAATCCAGGTTAAGTCATTTAATTAAACCAATCATCTTCTGATATTACACTGGCTACAATGATTGGTTTCAGTTGATAGAATAAGAACAAGGTTCAGGATTTTGTTCTGACTTGTAGAAAACAATTATTTGTTTGCCCGTGGGCATGAAGGAGGAAGCATGTAGCTTGTAACTGGTGACAGCATATTGCCAATCCTGAAGGAACCCAGGACACAGCTCAAATTTGAGCGAGACTGAGACCCTCTCAAAGTGGGAACTGGAGCCCTGAAGCCCAATCTAAAAGTCCATTTTCAGTTACATGACCAGTAAAACTTTATATTGTTTAAAAAAGTTTAGGTGGGGTTTTGTTAACTGCAAAGGAAAGCACTGGAGCTCATAATTTAAACTTTATCTTTAAATTAAACTATGCCACTTTTGTCCCTCTGGTTTTTACATATTTCCTATCTGTGTGTGCCTGGATATCATTAGGTGCCATCACTCTATTCATGAAATGTTTTTTAAAGATCACCATAAAATCATTTGGAGTAATTAAGATACTACACTTACAATGATCTATAGGTAGGCAAACACACACACACACACACACACACACACACACACACAAATCATGCACTAAAAAAGAAGTAGTTGGACTAAGGAGGCAATGAACACCGTCTACTACCTGTGCCTGGCAGCACGTTGACCTCAACAACAGTTAGTAGAAACATCAAATCTAATCTTGGCCAAGTTTTTTAATTGTACAGGATGTTCAATATCAGCCTAGTTACCCCAAATAAACTTATCTGTGGGACGACAGTTCTTTTAGAATATACTGAAACAGAATGTCGGTTTAGACTTATCACTTATGTGTTAACTTCTGAGGAAAGACGTAGGTGAAGAAAAATTTTCTCTTTTTATTATCAGGGAACTTGTCATTAGTTTTTGTTGTCACAAGAGGAGGAGAAACTTTTCTATGATCATAAGAGATACTTTAATCACAAAGGAAGAGGAAAGTTATGAAAAGTATTTTTTTCTTTTATCACAAGAGCAGCAGGACTCTCCCTTTATCATGAGAAAAGTGACTTTCTTTTCCCATATGTCCTTTTGAAACAACTTTTGGAATAAGAAGGTCATGATGTTTAGGAAGGAAGACTATGATTCTGAGAATATTTAGAACTTCTAGGTCTATTTTCTAAGATGGAAAAGTGGTTTGAATCTCTAAGATTGCTTTTTTCAACTATAAAAATCTACCTAATGTCTTAATCCCCAATGGTCAAGTCATTAAAAGAAACAAAATAAAAAAGACAGTGATTCATAAATTCATTTATCCACTCCTGTATTCCTTGAGTTCAGCAGGGG
>NW_006769915.1:413079-418540 GCF_000442215.2 Lipotes vexillifer
TTCAGCAGGGTACTCTAAGGGGACTTGGATACTGGAGATAGGACATGAAAATTACGTGATATGTGCAATGTAAACTAATGTAGGGCATCAGAGTAAAGGGAGGTGCTTTTGAAATTTAATCAACAGGCATTGGTCTGAAATGACAAGCAAAAATGGACTACCCCATGGATAAACTATATTTTTTATCACACTACACACACTATGCAAATTATCCAACTGCAATTAATTTTACTCTGCCCCCTGATATGGTGCATCAATATTTTTTTTTCAAAACTAAAACTAAAACTAACTAACTAACTAAATAAATAAATAAATAAATACTAATATGACTTGTTTGAGTACATTGTCAAACTTACATACTCCACCTTTTCATAACAAATTATACTATTTTTCTAAATTAATTTAATAAGAAAAGAACTGTGAATTCAGTAAATTTGCATCATTCCAATTATTCTAATACATAATAGCTTTAACCTTCCACTTTCACCAGAAAGGCACTTTATTTGCTAATATGTTTGGAAATGCCCAAAATCAGAGAATTATATAAATCCCTGCTTTTAGTAATTCAATCTAAACAGACAGTTTATATTATTTGAAGTAAATGAAGACATATTTGCTCTTTAGGTGTTGATCAGTTCTCACAATTATAAATTCCTAGTTTACAGTGAAATATAAAGAACACTGCTATAACATGAGGTTTCTGCTCACCACATACCACAGTTATTCTCATAAATGACACTGGATTTCTAAAGCAAATAATTATCTGTGAGCAAACTGCATATTGACTTGACACTGCCTTCCACAGAAGCTGGCGTATCTCTCACCAATCTCTTTCTTTTCCCTGGTCTATCGCTTTTCAGCAAACACATTTAACAGCTGTGGATACAAACAAGGCACATTTGGCAAAAGTAGGAACCAGATGCCAAAGTCTGAATGTATGTTCAATTCAAATCATCGGGGCCCATGGCTAACTCCTTGGTGTCACCTCTGTGGCTCCCTTTCTCAATTGAATACTGGCAGGCAGCAGAGGTGCATCTGGAGATATTGTTGAGGTCATGCAACTGTGGCCTGGTCTTGGCTACCTTATGAGATTGCAATCATTTTGAGGTGGTTTCCTATTTCTAAGAATCGTTTGGTAGAAAGTCATTTTCAGATCAGTATATACACTGTTTTGAAATATTACCAGTGCTCATTGAAAATAAAATCCCCACATTTAAGAATTTCAAAATCTTGCTGAGAATTGACTTGAGGATATGGGGAGGGGGAGGGGTGAGCTGGGACAAAGTGAGAGAGTGGCATGGACATATATACATTACCAAACGTAAAATAGATAGCTAGTGGGAAGCAGCTGCATAGCACAGGGAGATCAGCTCAGTGCTTTGTGACCACCTAGAGGGGTGGGATAGGGAGGGTGGGAGGGAGAGAGATGCACGAGGGAAGAAATATGGGGATACATGTATATGTATAGATGATTCACTTTGTTAAAAAGCAGAGACTAACACACCATTGTAAAGCAATTATACTCCAATAAAGATGTTAAAAAATAAATCTTGCTGAGAACAAAACATTACTATCTGAAACATTAAAACATCATTACAAAGGGTGTTTAAATAGTGTAAGGTACAAATTAATATTAGAATCTGCACGATAAATTATTTCAGTTACCTAAGCAGGGTTTTAGCAGCTTATAATAGCTCAGATTTACTTATGCCTAAGGACATCTTTCATGTATAAAGTTTATTTGGAGGTTGATCCCAGAGAGCAGAAGGGAGGACCAAGAGTTGTGTGTGTGGGTTCCAGGGATAGTAAAATAAGGAAGGTGGGAAATCCAACAATAAGGTAGACAACTCCTGACTACTGCTGGATCCCACCATAATTTCTGGGAACCTTTATGAAATATTTATTTCAGAGGTGCTTATCTGAGAGAGGAAAGGACGAAGCATTGGTTTTCATTCCCCAGTGACCAAAAATTATTTCCCACCCTCCCCTACCATCCTGAAACTTAGGGGTTGTGCATGTGAGAGTGTTGTTCAGATTCCTATGGCCTTCCCTATTTTATGGAATAAAAGAAGAAAGCAGTATTTTACATGGCATAGACTTACATGAAGGCACTGTCAAATCACAACCAAAAGAAAAGTACCTGGATTCTGGAGTCAAAAGTGGGGTGTATGAAATTTAAAGTGGTAAATAAGCAGTAAAACACACAGCTTTTAATTTAATGTTCATTTGGGGAAAAATAGGCACCAGAAATTATACAGAAATAGTTAATTGTTGACAAAAATATTTCTTTAAAACTGTTATTAATCAAAACACATTTAGATTGCCTTAATTTATTTCAGACTATGTATCAAGAATTTACCTTAGCTCTTTAAGTATATCATCACTTTATTTCTCACAATAACTCTAAGAGTAGACATTCTTATCATTATTGTTCTATTTTACAGTTGCGGAAACTAAGAATACAGAAAAGTAAGGCAATTTTCTCAGGATCATTCAGATAGGCCCCAAACTAGAATTTGACTTTTCCTGTATGATACACCAAATTCAGTCCCTTTTAAGGAGCCCTAATCCATCAGTGACTTAAATATCTGTTCCTCAGGGCAGATAAAATGGCTGTTTATTTCAATGGATAGGTGGTCCACTAGGGTTGCTCCACACACAAGCAACTCCCTCCTGCCAGTCTTAGACGGTGTTCATGCCTCACGTTCATCTCCTCCCCACGCCCCACCACACCCCAGTAGGTGGCCTTCACGTGGTCTCTCCTAGCTCCTGCCCCCCCACCCTTGCAAGTATCCACTCACACGATCAGTTTCTTATGGTTTTCCAAAGAAGACTTGGAAAATAAACAAACAAAAAAGATTAAATATTCATTTGTTTTTACATTACTGATACAAAATCTTACTTCTTTTTAAAGGAATGATGGGTGCTGCTAACTCACTGGAAAAGGAAGAGTGAAAAAAAAAGAGACAAAAATAAAGGAATTAGATCATCAATATTACAACCTACCATAATTTTATATGTAGGAGAATAACCAATTTCTACAAACTATATCTTTAGGGTTTCACTACATGTATGTTTGGAAGCAAGAAAAGAACACGAGTGAAATTAAATGTGTATTGGTTTCATGTAGATAATTTGATTTTTCTAGTGGGGTGGCATGTAGTATAAATTAAATTAAGGAGGGGTATATAGAAAAGGGCTAACAGTTACCTTGAGTCCAAGAGAAAAAAGCGTTTGCAGAGAGGAAATCAATCTAGCTCTTCAATGGAAAGTGAGGGAGTACATAGCATTTGAGAAAGAAAATCCTAGCTAGCTATGTTAGGGTTTGGTGTGAAATGAAAAATTAAATGATGGAAATAAGAGAAACAAGATAGCTAATGTCAAATATGAGTTGGTGAGAGATCAAGATTTATCAAATACATGATTGCCAAGATTTATTGATGGAAGAACTTATAAAATATATGAATATACATGATTCTAGAACAAATCTTAAAGAGCCAAGACTTATTGAGAATTATAGAGACAATATATGAGAGTGAAAATTTCATGGAAAATATGTGATGCAGATTACTTTTATTATTTTAAATTTATGTTGTTCTAATTCAATTCATTTTGGATTTGTAAATGAATGAATAAATGAATTAACAAAACAATGAATGGGTAAAAAAATGAATGACTCTTAGAAGACAGGGGAGGATATTGTGCATTAACTAAGCCCCCTATCCACTGAAAAAAAGAAAATAAAAATAATTCAGAATAATATTCACTATACTACAAGCCTTCTGATGTTTTTCAAGTTAATGGTTACAGAAAAAATAGTAATGGTGAAAGAGATGATATGTAGCCAGAAATAGCATAGGAGAATCAGAGAAGATGTTATTGATATAGAAAAAATAGTGGCATTGATATGTAATCCTGCAGAAAACATCCAAAAAATTATGGAAAAAATTTCTTGGTGTGAAGTATCTTGACCTTGTGAACGATTCCAGTGACACAGAAACAAGGAGCATTGGAATATAAGAGATGAAGCAGGCATACTGAAAAATATAATGGCATGCTATATCAAGTTGATTTTATGCTAACTTAGGAAAGGTGTTTTACACGATTCATCTTCACCAAATTAATTGCAGGGATACTTGAATAAAGCAAATTCTTAATTAAAGTGTTAAGAGGGAGGCAGGAGTTATTATTTTATTTAAAACAACTAATAAAAATGTCTATCCTAAACTTACTTTCAGGTTAATTAATACGCTGATAATGGCAGTACTGAGTCATCATTTCTACTTTTTGATCATGAAAGAATTATTTTGAATATGAAGCTACATTTTATTGATTGAGAAAGTTAATATATGAAAATTAAAGGCGTCGTTACATGTAAAAAATAAGATTGTTCATCAGTTCAAACCAATTATTCTTATAATATGCTTAAAATTCCATTTTTTATACATGTAGGTAATATACTGAATAAGCATGGCACTTCATAAAATGTTTCCATACTAAATACCTTATTTAAGACTTGAATTATAACCATGAAATGCCCTTGTTATTTTAAAAAGTAAAGTTATTCAAACATCAGTGCATAACGGAGCAATGTCTGCTGGTTGAACAGTTTTTTATATTTTAATGATAAAGTTGTAGGTGGTTGCAAGCAATATTTTGGCAATTTTAAAATATAAAACTTTTATTAATACGAAATGGTCAAGAACTAAACACGAAGGGCTGAAAAAAGGAGCAGCAGATGGGGAGGATGTGAAGCCAACCATATTTAAGGAGCTAAAACCAATTAGAGAGGTATCACTGTTATTCCACAGCAGACCTAAAATGGAGAGCAGGTATAATAATAAAATGCCACGGTCGATAGCTCCGAAGGCCCCTGGAATATGAGGAAGCAGTAACAGTGTAAAGTTAGCACCTTAATAAGCAATTTATGAGTAATTCAATTCAAGACTGGTTCTGTTTTGGACTCTAGAACACTGGATGAAATGAAAAACAGTTGGGCAATGCTATTAATCTGTGCACTAACCACATGTTCAGATAGCTACTGTGGGGCTGATAAGTGGCAACAGGTTAAAAATGGAAGATCATTACATCTTAAAGACTTAGAAAATATAATGGTGTGTTCTTCCAAGGAAAGGAAAAAATGAACCTGTGGAAAAACTAAAGATTGCTGAACAAGTAGTGTATCATTTCCACACTTTATCAGTTTACTGTGGTAGACTTTGGATTTGTATTAAAATTTAAAGAATCAAATATATAGTTGTGTACTTTACAAGATACTTTGAAGGAAAGGAAATAAATTTCATCTAATAAAAAACCCAAAACCACATTCCAAATAATTTTTCAGTATTTATGTCTGACGTAAAATTGTTCATGTATTGTTTCAGTTTTAAAATATGCATAACGTGATTTGCTTTCAATTTGAGTTCTAGTGTATTTTTTTTTTTTTTTTTTTTTTTTTTGG
>NW_006769915.1:418620-508091 GCF_000442215.2 Lipotes vexillifer
CCTGCATCGGCAGGCGGACTCTCAAGCACTGCGCCACCAGGGAAGCCCTCTAGTGTATTTTTGAGGATGATATGGTAGCTTATGCAATGGTTTCAGTTATATGATATGGCTGATCTCATTGTTTAAGATAATCTTTGTAAATAGGTAACAATTAAAATATTTCTCTTTGTTAATTATTTGAAATAACTTTAGCATATTTAATATAATAGCAATCACTTTAAGTTCTTCTGGGAAAAAAAACACTCTAAAGTCATTCATTATTCAAACTGGTTGCACATCAGATGTTTTGAAGTATATTTTTTCAAACTATTTAAAATAATGTTACACATTCATATTCATCTACATAGATTGAACATTCATATATGGAAATAAAACAATGTAATTAAAATTTAAACATCGTGATTGAAATAAACTTTGGGGAAAGTTAATTAGGAAAATGTGTTCTGCCTTCTTTGACTTAATACATGTTAAACCTAAAATATGTTAACTAAAGGTTCTCTTGCAGTGGAATATTTGTCTGTATATGAAGATTTAAAACCCTAAGTTTATTTGGTCACTCCTTTCACGTTGAGTACAAAAGTAATCACAAATGAATGTCAATTTTAAGCCTGGGAACTTGTCAATACTTTTAGGTTAATCAGAAACTATATAGTATTATTAAACATTATAGGTTATAATGAAAATAAAATGATTACTATCTCCTAAGTAAATATTGATATGTGAGAACATCTATATTTCTGAAACCTGTATTGAATATTGTCTATGAAATATGAAAATTTTCTAGTTTCCTATACATTCTTTAGAATTGTAGTTAAATATTGGAAAATATCTATCTATGACCTGTAAGGTTATGAATGATGTTATCTTCACCATATTAATCCAAACATTACTATTAATGCTTTTAATAGGAGAAAAAAAAAAATGGATGCAAATAACAGAGTTTCATATATAGTCTTTCCAGTCCTCTGTAGTTTTTCCTCACAGAGGAAAAAAAATAAGTAGAGACAAAAAGTCCATTATTTATCTTGGTTCTGTTAATAATATGCAGTATCTACATATGAGAATTTAGATAGCCTCATTGGACCTCACTTTTCCCATTGGATTATCTAGAGTTTTGAAAAAAATTTAAAGCATAGACAAAGTGGTTAACCAGATATGCTGGAGACAACTGCACGAATCTTAAAGGGGCACTATAGTATCACAGGAATTTAAATGAGATAGAGAAAGTTCTTTTTAGTTAACTGCCTATCAGAGAAAATGGAACATGTAGCTAGAAGTAAAGTTTTGTTTTCTCTTTTACTATTTAACATAAAAGTGTAAAAAATAATCCTTCATTTATGAGTACTAATTCCCATGCTACTCTGCATATTCCCTTGAATTACTAGCACTAAATATGTACTTGTCCCTTCTTCAGAAACTGTATTTTTCTTTGCACAATGATTGTGGAGAGGAGGTACTAGTGACACTTAATGGTCTGCATTTAGAAACAACAGGTATAATTTGATTTCATAGCTACATGTGACATTCAAGATATCCGTAAATTTGTACCTTAACTATCTTTCACATATAAATATAAAGAACTCTGTATGTTTTCAATATTGTATAATTTGTTTTCCAGGATTTAACCATGCAAATCAAGGGAAGACTGCACTTTTAAAAACATGGAATTTCACCACAACTGTTCACCATATTGGAAATTGGTTCAGCAATTGCCTGTCATGGTGTTTGAGTTGTCAGTGCAGTGTACCACTAGCCGTCCGCATTTTCATTTCCTTCAAGATAATTCTAATTAGAAATGCAAGCTTCTGACTATGTTAATATATCTCGCAGTAGTCATGTTTGAATATATATTGACACACATTATTTAATATATATCATTTCCTTTTATTTATCCATATTAAACCTAGGACACTGCCTTGATTTTTTTTAAGTGTGTTTTAAGTTGTTTATATTTTCTTTGAATTTCATTTCACAATATTAAAATGGAGTTACATAATATTTATTATAAATGAGACTTTGACAGTAATATGAATTATGGGAAACATTGCCCTGAATTGGTCCCATTCTCTTTTCTCCCCAACTTCCAAATTGTTCCACTGTATCATTTCTAAATAAAATCTCCTTCTGCTGCCCAATAATGTTTTTGTTCTAATTTAAATCTTGTTCTCCCTGAATACGCTACTTCTTCTACAACATTCTTAAGTAGAGACTATTAATTTCTTCCTCTCATATGTACCAAATGGCATTAAGGAAATATAAATAAAACCTTTGTTTTATATTGCTGCTTGCCAGTTGCCTCACTTCCTTCCTTCTTAATGTATAGTCCGTGTTAAGTCAAGGTCATCAAAGTTCACTGCATTTCATCCCTTTATTGTCATTTACTGACTTTCACTGATAACTTCACTACGTCACTCAGCTTGTCTTTGTCCTCCACTACTCTTCTCATTATAACTGATGATTTAAGCCATCACATGGATGATCCATCTAACCTCCTAACTTCCTGTTTCTTTACCTCCTTATCCAGGACAATGATCTTTCTTTAATAAACTCATAAACCACTAAAACATGTGTTCATATTTATGACTTATCATTACTATGAATGTCCAAAATTATTGATTTTGAATATTTCCTTTTTTAACCATAGTAGTCAAAATGTGGAACTAGCCCAAATATCTGTCAACTGGTAGATGGATAAACAAAATTTGGTATATCCATACAATGGAATACTATTTGACATATAAAAGAAATAAAGTACTGTTACATACTGCAACCTGGGGGAACTTTGAAAGCATTATGCTAAGTTAAAATAGCAAGACCCCAAAGACCACAGATTATATTATTTCATTTATAAGAAAAGTTCAAAAGAAGTAAATCTTTAGGTATGGATATAAGATTAGTGGTTTCCTGGGGATGGAGGTGGGAATGAGGATTAACTGTAAAGGGGCAGTTAGAATCTTATTGGAGTTATAGGAATGTCCTAAAACTGGTGGTGATGGTTGCAAAAATTGGTTAATTTACAAAAAATTATTGAATTGTACACTTAGAGTGGGTGAATCTGTGTTATATAAAGTATACTTCACCAGCATTATGTGCCCCTTCCTTCTGGACCCAGCATAGATCTAGTTTTCATCCTCTATAACTGACTGGAAAATAAAGTTAACTCCATTACCCCTCTCCTCTCTGACATATTAATCTGTCTTTTTAAAGCCATGGAATGTTCTTGGAGACAATCACACAAAGTGTTAAGTATTTAAAAATTATGATGAAAATGTCAAATAGTTGTTACCACTGCCAGACAATCATACTATATACTTCTTTTGTAAAATCACTTTCTGAATTTCTGTTTTGTAACATCCCCTGTTGGTCACATCTCCTCCAAGTCAACTCACCCATTACTCTCTGTTGTTACCCTTGTCAATTCACTCACCTTCCTGTATGTACCTGAAATCACATACTATGCTTTCACTCCTAGTAGGATAGAATAATAAGTGCTTGTCCCAATTTGAAGAAAACCTCTCTCTTTATACCCTAGGTCCCATCCCATATGTCCAGTAAAAGGAAAATACAACAAAAGCAAAAGCAGTCAAACAAAAATTCTTCAATCCTACACTTGTATCAATTTTCTCCTTTAGCACCACTTTCTTTCCTTCTACAGAATCATTACCATCATTATTGTCATAAAATTACCATTTTCATATAACATTCTTTAGTGACCTTCACCCACCTAAGGAAAATTCTATAACCCCACATACTCATTTCTATTCCTCTCCCCAGGGCCTCAAAAAGTTGTGCCTGCCGATTGTCTCCATTTCAGTTTCTAATTTTGATTCAGTACTCTATAGTTAGGTTGCCAGGACATTGTAAATCATCTAACATTGAAATGTACAGCTCTTATGAAGGCCAACATTAACCCATTTTTTGGTCAAATCAATGGCCGTTTTTCTGTCTTCTTCCTATTTAGCTTCTCAACAGTATTTGACATTATTGGAAATTCCGTCCTTTATGAAACTCTGCATTTGGCTTTCAGAATACCACATGCACTTTATTTTACTCTTATGTCTCTAGTGCCCTATTTGAAATTCCAGTGCTGGTTCCTCCCTTTCTTCTTAAATAATCTACAAATTTGTTGATGTGATAATTTTAAAAGTTACAAAATAAATAGCACTTTATTTTAAATTTTTATTGAAATATAGTTGATTTATAATGTGTTAGTTTCAGATATATAGTAAAGTGATTCAGGTATACATATATATAAATACATATATTCTTTTTTTACCTTCTCTTCCATTATAAGTTATTATAAGATACTGAGTATAGTTCCCTGTGCTATATAGTAGGACCTTGTTCATTGTCTATTTTAAATATAGAAGTGTGTAGATTTTAATCCCAAACTCCTAATTTATCCCTCCCCAGTGTTCCCCTTTGGTAATCATAAATTTGTTTTTTATGTCTGTGAGTCTATTTCTGTTTTGTTAATAAGTTCATTCGTATACTTTTTTTAGGTTCTACATATAAGTGATATCATATGATATTTGCCTGTCTGGCTTATGTCAGTCTGATCATCTCTAAGTCCATCTGTGTTGCTGCAAATGACATCACTTCATTCTTGTTTATGGCTGAGTAATACTCCATTGTATAGTAAATAGTATGTTAAATATTGACCTTTAAAAATAATCCAGTACTTTAAAATTATATCCTTTGGAGTCTAAATGCCATATACATTCAATATTTATCATCATCCCTTGAAAATATATGTCACTAAGCAGTTTTTTTTACAAGTAAAAAGTAATTAAATGTTTTTCTTCATGTTTTTTCTCCTCTTTCTTTCTATTCCACTTCCTGAACAAAATTTTATCCTAATCTAATATATTAATTATTTACTTACTCTGGAAAGTCTTTTATTGATTATCCTATTATAATTCTCAGCCATAGATATGTAGATAAATTAAAAATCATTTTTGAAAGTTTAAGTTAAACATAAGTTCCTACATATTAAAATATTTTTTCTGGAAAAATTATTAGAGTTACTCAAAACAATATAAATATATTTCACACTTTGATATGCAGTTTTGAAGTATAAAGTCTAATATTGTATTTAAAATCACTTCTTAATGAGATGATGAATCTCTTTAATACATTGTCTCATCTATCCATGGATTAATTTCAATTATGACAGAGTGACATAGGATTCTATTTCTATGTTCATCTTATTGATTTAAAAACTGGGAAATTTTTATTTTATTAAAAAGTATATGGGAATTTGGGGAGTTTCTAATAGGACACTCAATATTTTGGATTTCCTCAGAATTATATGATAAAAGTCACATCATGACCAATATTAAAAATAACTTTCAATCATTTTTGCTAACAATATATTTAGGCATTATTTTAGCTTTGTCAAAATTAAAGAATTGAAAACCAGATAAATCACAAAATATTTGAAAACCCATTCATTTGAGTCACTCACTTTCACAGTTTCTGGGAAGTATAACAAAACAGGCTTTACTTAGACTTATCAAGTGACGATTAATTTTGCTTTTTACCCTTTCATTTACAGGCACATTTTTAAAGCTGTCATATACAAGAAGGTTTCTGCAAATTGAATAAAAAAATGTTGATTTTAAAATATCTTTAAGAATATCATGTTTGATGAAAATGTTTATTTTTTTATGTCTTTTCTGTATATTTTTGACTAAATTCAGAAATTCAGATTTAGCTCTTTTGAGTTATGGAAAGTGTTTGTCATATAACCTAATTTGCATTAATAATTAAACAAACCAGACTTACTTTTGCTATTTTTCCCCTTGAAATATGTCCATTTAGGTATAATTAGGGAAAATGATTTGATCACACATTACATTATTTAAAACTGAAACTACATTTCTAGATTACTAGGTCTTCAGATTCCTTTTTTAATACTATACAGGATAATTGTTATTTTGTTTGTTTAATCTTGTATCATTAGGACACAAAAGGCAAGGTGAGAATCTTAACTTCCAATTTAATAGAAAATTTCTTATACCCCCTGGTAGAGGGATTACTCCCTTGGTTACCAGTAAAACCTCTTAAACTAGGAAAGCTCAGATTCGAGGTCAGAATTCTTAAACGCACAGAGCCTCTTAAACCAGCAGAGTCCAGTATTTGAGGTCAGAGAATAAGCATTTTACAAGTGTTTTTTGTTGTAATAGTGATATAGACCACCTCCAATTCTACTCTTTAGTTCCTGGACTCACGTATTCTGGCTTTGGGGAAAACAGCATATCATCCACTGGTTCTTAGGATATAGGGCTGAAAATCCAACTCCTGAGGTAATGCTCACAGTAAGCACAGTAACTAAGTACTGAATAGGCTATTGAATAACTCAGAACACAGTTTCTATGGAAAACATCCAATGAAATCACTCTACCACTAGATGTAATCCTGGAGACACTATTTACTGTATTATTTCTAATGCACAACATTGCTCACTGTTGCTGTCAAGAAAGGCACCCAGTGATGGTGGTAGCCATGACAGAGACCTGGTGAAAGGAGACTATGTTCTTGAATTCTTGCCTAACCTATACTCTTGTCACCATGGCTACTTTGACCTTGAATTCATAGCTGCATGTTTTGAGCTAATTTATGTCTCCCCAAAACTTATATGTTGAAGTTCTACCTCACAGCATCCTCAGAATGTGACTTTATTTGGAGATAGGACCTACAGAGAGGTAATTAAGGTAAAAGAAGTTCATATAGGTAGGCCGTAATCTCATATGATGAGTACTTATAAAAAAAGGAGATTTGGATATAGATAAGCACAGAGAGGACAAAACCACAGGAAAACCACAGGAAGACAGAGAAAACAGCCACTTCCAAGCCAAGGAAAAGCCCGAAGAAGAAATGAAGCCTGCTGACATCTTGATCTTGGACTTCCAGCCTCCAGAATTTTGAGAAAATGAATTTCTGCTGTTACTCCTCCAAGTCTGTGATACTTTGTTATGTCAGCCCTAGATGACTATTACACTGTGGGAAGAGGTGACTGATATCCACAGGTCAAGTCATTGTCCATTTGACTTTAAAAGCCATCTCTTTAGGAGGCTTCTCTTGTATGCCACCACATTCTCATACTCCGGGCTTGTTTTCAAAGGTCTATCGTCGTATTAGAACCTCTGATTCCATAATTCCATTGTTTTTTAGTTTCTTTGTTTCCTCTACCAGGCACAGTAGTGAGTCAAGATTTATTTGACATAAAAGGAAGGATCTTGCCCTGGAGTCCTAGGGAGCATTAATTTTCCTATTCATCATTTATTTTGGTTATGCAGGTAAATCACACATCTGACTCATTCCTAGAGAAAGGATGATCAATAAGCCACTGGATCAGACCTTTCTGAACACCATTCTGTACTGATACATATTAGAGTAACCCTGCCCTTCTTGCTCTTGTTAAATTAGCTTATTCCTCCATAAGAGCTTATTCCAATGGCTGCATCTCTCATTTTATCACTAACATATGGAAAAGATCCATTACAGTGGTTTTCCAGAAATACTTGTACAATCTTCACCAATATATTTCTCCAGTATATTTATCCTAATGTAGTGAAGTATTTTCTCTAACCTTTATTTGAATACATGTGTGATGCTATATATTTTATGGGATAAAAACATGACAGTGTTTATATTGTCTGAAGTCTTTAAACTTTTTCTGCTACATCACGCCAAGACAGGATCAGTTTCAGAAAAACTTGACTTGTGTAATCACACAGGGACATGAACTCAGAAGGCCCCCACAATTGGCTTAATGTTCTGCTGCCCAAGAAACAATGCAGAATACACATAAGCAAAGGATATATGTACCATATGCATATTCTTTGTTCCTTGCCTCCCCATTTGCATATAGCATTTACAATGGTCCATGAGCACAGAATTCCAGGTGACCCACAATCCATGGGATTCTACAAGACTCAAAGCAAGTATAAGGTAAGCTTGCTACATCTGTGATTAAGTAGGCAGAGGTTCTGACAGCCCTGAGAGGTAATCCTTTCTGTTCAAACTAGAATGTAATCCAAATATAGAAAGAAGGCAGTGGCATTTAAAAAGTAGGAATGACCAAAGAGCCTTATCCCTTCCTTTCTTACGTATGCTACTTCCCTGTGTTTGCCAACCACTCACACTGAAAATGATGTCATTAAAGAAAAGGGAAATATAGTACCATTCAGTCTTTCCTTACCCATCAGTAATCTAAAGGTAGAGAGTGTTGGTAGAATGTGCAAGTGTCAAGAAATGAAATAAAAGGAGTTAAGTTACTATTGTACAGTATATCCATTGTTGTGGGAAAAGGAAATGCATATACATGATGAACTATGAAATATAAATTTCAATGATTCTGCATGAGTTGAGTGCCCTTATATTTGCATTTACAGCTGGCATTTCACAATGTAAAAATAAAATGTAAAGTCTATGCTAATAATCTAAATTTTCAAATAGCAAAAACAAAAACAAAAATCAAAACAAAGCAAAAAAAACACTACAAGTTTAGGCATTGCTGGGATCTCAACCCCAAAAGGCCATTGTTGAGTCCAGGTTTCAGTCAGCCAACCAGCAACTAATTAGAAACACACTCAGGTAGTTGCAAAAAGCATATGAAGGGGTTCCGAGCATGACACCCCAAACTGTGTCACTTTGACATAAAAATCATTTTGAGCTGAAGGTAAGTGGGAAGATGCAGACACAGGATGAACTCTCTGCCCTCCCCTTATCTGCATGAAAGCAGAACATGCATTTCTCTTGTGAAGTTGTCCCTGCCCCATTTCTCTACCAGGATGGAGATAACATCCTTATCACCAGAGAAGAGGTGGAACTGAGAAAAAGTCTACACAAACAAACCTTACTAACTAGCCCTTATCTTCCATTAGTTTCCCCATATATTTAACTTCCCGCAGTTTACTGCCCCTGAAAGCCTAAAATCCCTTTTCCTTTGTCTTGTCCCTTCTGTACAAATTTATAGTCCTTTGTTAAAATACCATTATAAGCCCATGTTATAACCATCTTTTTTAGTTACTCATCATTGAGGTTTTTCCACTGATGAGCACTGAATAAGTTAGTAAAGTGTTTTCTTTTATTTTGTTGACCTGTCTCTTGTCAGTCTAATTTGCAGAGTCCTATCTGGAGAACCTAGGAGAGCAGAGGGGAAAAGTATTTCCTCCCCTACACATGTGAGTAAGATTAACTGTTAAATATATCACAATGTTAAGTTCAAAATAGTCATTTTTTCCTTTCTTGGTATAAAAGAGTTAGCATTTATTTCCACCTACATTTCCTAGAATTTTATTTGTGGTTATAGATGTAGATATAGATGCTGATAGCTATATAGATATCTGTATGTCATATCTATCTACCTATCTGTCAGGTTTTTGGTGCAGTTTTCCTGGATTTGACTTTGTGATCAACTATTCAAAGAATGAAAAAATCTGGTTCTAGTTCTAAATCTAAACATTTTAGTAAAGTCATTACAATATGTTGCCCCAAAAGACAAGAACAACTTCATCAGATCGAAAAGAGCTGCTTCACTCAACATGAGGAATGTTTGGGAGTTTGAGATACTAGAGTCATTTGGATCTTCCTTATGTGACCATTCCAATTCTACTGTCCAGATGTTTCTCAGTCAATACTCTACTTCTATTGCCTTCACATCTTGGCCTCCACATTCAGGAGATTGTCAGTGAGTTACCATAGTGACATAGGTTATTAATCCTGACCATCATGAAGATGTAGGGCTACCACTATATAACAGAGGCAGGAGAAAATATGTTTAATTAGTTAATTAATTAATTTAGGCCAGGCTGTGCAGCTTGTGAGATCTTATTTCCCTGACCTAAGCCTTACCAGGCCCTCGGCAGTAGAGCTCAGAGCCCTAGCCACTGGACCACCAGGAAATTCCCAAGAATATGTTTTAAATACAGGTGATCTGGAGTTTCTCTTGGCCAGCTGTAATTGTAAATGGTGTCACAGTAGCCGTGGCCTGTGGCCTGCTAAAAATATAGGAATTAGTGTATGGTAGGTATTTTGCTGTGTCACCCAGTTCTCCCTTTAAGGAAAGATGTTCTGCCAGGTTTTAGAAAACGTAGTCAAGACAGCCTTTAGCTGTCAGTTCCTTCAGTGCTGGCTCAAAAGTGTAGTCACTTCTCTTAAGGTTCCACTCTTCCAGAGGGGGGAACCTTTCTCTGATGGTGTGAGGCACATGTATAGAGGCCTGGCCAATTTGTCCTGACAAATAATAACTCCAACAGGCAACCTTTGCCCCAGAACACATTGCAGGATTGGCCAAGATTTTATCACGCTTATATAGTGCTCTCCCTCTGCTTAATCCTGCTTCTTCTTCCTTCTTTCACAAGTATTGATCCTTAATATAAATCCTAGACCCCAAACACTTTAACTTCTTTTCTGAAGAACTTAACCTGTGACACAGAATCCCCGATCCTTTGTTGATGAGAGGCTGGGTCACTCCAGCAGGCAAGTTACTTAGACCAGAGGAATTACTAGCTGGGGGTCTAGAATGGGTGGTTTAGGAAGACAATGATGAGTGTCAGTTATGGCCTTGGGACCAACTGCAGCATTAAAAGGACTTTAGATATCTCACTAATGTTCCTCTTATGCTGTTTGTTTTCCACTATTGTAAAAAAAAGGTGACAATAAAATTCCTTTCATACATATTCCCTCATGTGATCATTGATGAGAAAAAAAAAAAAATCCAAGAAAAATTATTAGGTCAACTTGAAAACTA
This sequence comes from Lipotes vexillifer, assembly GCF_000442215.2. NCBI lineage: Eukaryota > Metazoa > Chordata > Mammalia > Artiodactyla > Lipotidae > Lipotes > Lipotes vexillifer. The sequence continues at coordinate 429,380 of NW_006769915.1, forward strand.
TTTATAACAGCTTCACATTATGAGAGGAAAACCAGTGGGTTTTTCACTGTACTTAACCATGACATTTTTGTAGTTTATAAATATTTAGTTTAATTTTATAGTACATTTATTAAATCAATTTTATTTTTTACAAGTTAATGTAGTTTGAATGGCTCTAGAAACTAAATTTCTCAACTGGTGCCCAAAGTGATTTATAACACTAGAGAAAATGATAAACGTTTGGCAAATTAATAGAGTCTTGATTGGAGCGTTCTTGTGGACAATTCTCAAATTAGTGAGGTATTTCCAACTTTATGCTGAGAAATAATTTTTATTTTTTTTAACTGTTGTTTAGAAAGAACAAAAGAGAAATGACATGTGCATTTGTTTCTGAAGAAAAAATGCATGCAGTAATTTCCTAGTGTAACACATGTCCAGAGAACACATTGATTATCTTTCGAGGGTGTTATACTTCAAATGGCATGACCTTTAGCCTCTGAACCTGAAATCATCACTCTTTTGAGCAGCATGGACATTGATATCATGCTCTCCCACTTAGAGGCATATTAACCAGCATGATTCATCCATTCATTTTGTTTTTATTTATGCATGCATGTATTCAAGCATTTGTCAATTGTTTGCTTACCTTTGACTATGACCTGGGCAATGTTGTCAGTGTGGAAATATTTTGGTGAACAAAACAAAACAAAATAAAATAATTTTGTTTCTGTTTTAAATAAAGTCATTCTTGGCTTTCTTTTGTTATTTTGTCAATAAAATGGTTAAATATGTGATTTACAAACAGGAAATTGATCCAATATCTTCATGGGGTAATTCTGTACAAGAGCCTGTTTCAGTTTCAACCCATGCTTATCCCAACATTAAACTCTAAGTCTCTGTACTTATCACTATGAATCATGAAATTATTTCATACTATAAACATCAGGAAGATGAAACCAGAAAGCAACAGGTGCATTTGTACATCTAGTACACAGCCAGGGCAGTATCCAGATACACATATAGGAGGAAAGAGCATCCAAAGACAAAGACAGAAAGCAGGAGTGTGGCAGACAGACTTTAAAATGGCCCCATGATCTCTAACTCTTGCTGTTAATGCTCTTATATAATCACCACCTCTCCCAGGGCCACCCTTGACCTCCAATTTGGACAGGACTCTGACTAACCAACACTATGGCAAAGTGGATGGGACTTTCATAATTAGGCTACCTTAAATAAGATTCTGTCTTGCTAACAGGCTCTTTCTAGTCTCTCCCTCTCTCTTCCTTTATTGGAAAGAAGAAAGCTGCCATGAATCTTAAAATCATGATGAACTGAATGCTGCCAAGAGCCACAAGTGTGGCAAAGCAGAAGCTTTCCTAGTCAACACTCCAGATGAGAAGCTAGACCTTGATGACACCTGCATTTCAGTCATGTGAGATCCTCTGCAGAGAACACAGCTAAGCCATGCCTGAACAGTGACCCAAAGAAACTGTGAGATAATATATATGTGTTATTCTAAGCTGTTAATTTTGTGGTAGTTTGTTACACAGTATAGAAAACTAAGATAACATATATGACAGTTTCTGCTCTCTCACCAGACTAGCCACAAGGAAGAGAGAAAGGAAAGAATAAATGAGGCCTATTCCGTGCACTGAAATCTGAAATATAAATATTGATTTGTAATAAGAAATAAAGAAGTTCCTATTCTCCAGGTCAATGGTTTGCCCAAGGAAGCAGTCTCTCACCATTATAAACCTAAGTAGGCCATTCATATTACTTCAAATGCTTGGATGCTTTTCCCGGTATGGAGCTCTCATCCTGACTTATCAAGCACCCTTTGTGCTTCAGCCACTTTTCTGAGAAAAAAATAATACTCATCTCTCCACAATATCTCATACTTCTAACATCTTGAACTCGGTTCTCTTCACTTTGCCTAATACATTTTTACTCACTTTCTATACCTTTATAACCAACCATGGCTTTCTCATGGATACTTTTTTTGACTCTTAAGACTAGGTCAGATCCTATTTTAACTCTTATTACCTAATATATCTCTATGATGTCTCTACATGAGATCTCACTCTATAAAATCTATATTTCATCACACAACACAGAGGGTGAGGATGTGAGTGGAGAAGTTTGAAAACATAAAAAAGAAGCAAAGGTTTGAAGACTATTTGCTTACAGAATTTAAGTATCCACGTATGATTGCTCATATTGGCTAAATATTCATTCTCAAGTACTAAATAATGACAAGGATACTGCTTTTCAGAATGGCAAACACATCTGAAGTCATTGGGAGATTTGCAAAAGGTAAACTTCCAAAGACTTCTGTTGGCAACTCAAATATATTGATGTTTCACAATTCATTTAATGTGACAATCCATATAGGCATGTCTGCAGAAAAACTTCTTCCTTAAGTCATTCAAAATATTTAAGGTTGTTTTAACATATGTCAAGGACATTAAATTCAAGGAAATATAAAACACATATTACAATAGGCTGGTTTTCTTCTAGCACAGTGAATTACATGCTTAATATACAGCATTTTTAGGTAGCTGCAGATTAGAATGATTCAATGAAATATTTTTTTCTGAGACTTGTTCTTTTTTAAAATAATTAATTAATTAATTAATTAATTAATTAATTAATTGTGTTGCACTGGGTCTTAGTTGCAGCAGGCAGGCTTGTTAGTTGCGGCTCACCAGCTCCCTTAGTTGAGGCACGTGTGCTCCTTAGTTGCAGCTTGTGGGCTTCTAAGTAATGGCATGCAAACTCTTAGTTGTGGAATGCATGTGGGATCTATTTTCCTGACCAGGGATCGAACCCAGGCCCCCTGCATTGGAAGCTCAGAGTTTTAGCCACTACACCACCAGGGAAGTCTTTTCTTTTGTTTTTCTTAAATGTATTTAATAAAAATTGCTCTCCTTCATCTCACAAATATTTTTCAATAGGTACTATGTTCAAAGAATCATGTTTTTAATTTAATTTTGAGTAATGTTTTCACAATAATAGTATACCTGCTGTGGTGAATGCCAAGTGTTAAGAAAACTCACTGACAACTGTGACTTAAGAATATCACCACTGACAAGTCCTATTTCTCTGGACAGTGTATTCATTTTATAAAATCTATTGACTAACTATTATTTGCTATCTTTTTATGCTGGAAAAAGTAGATATTTCAACAGTTGTGCCTTAAATAATTCTCTTTCCTTTTATACTCAGTTTAGGCTGAACTGTATCGTTCTTCCTGACTTGATCTTGAAATATGCTGAAACAGCAGAAGTCAGCATTTATTGAACATTTTCTGATCTCACCATGCAATAAAAGCATTCTTTTTAAATGGACTACTATATGTATTATTGATTTTTATATTTTATACTACCTTCCCAGAAAAAAAATCCCCAAACATTTGTACATGAAATTTTAAACAGGTAAAATACAAAAACAGCAAATAAAAACCAAGATGGGATGATGAATAAGAAAAAAAACATAGGTACTGAGGGAGAAAAATGGAGAAGAAATAAGATTAAAAGGAGAAAAAAGTAATCTTGAAAGAAATGAGTGAATAATGCTTAGATTTTGTTCAAAATCACTTGTTAATTTAGCCTACAATTTGGCATTTAAGCAGAGCAAGTATATGACTATTCTTAGATTTTATATATATATATATATATATTAAAATTCCAAAATAATTAGCATTTTTATATGATATTCAACAATCCTTCCAAGACTTTGTAATACTTCTTTTTAGATTTATATTGTCCACATTTTAAAAATGTGTGCACATTTCCTAAAGTTCATAATCAGATATGCTGCCTTAAGCAGTCATAGAATCTTACAATCCCTGAAGTTTTAAGTTCGTGATAAGAAAACAGAGATTAAGAGTGTCATAACTGTATTTATAAGTGCTATAAAAAAATATTTGGCTCTAAATCTAAAAGATGTTTTCTATTGCTGCCATAACAAATTACCACAGGTTTAGTGGCTTAAATAGCACCCTTTTAGTATCTCATAGTTTTCAGAAGTCCAGTGAACTCAAGCTGGGACTTGCCTTAGAGTCTCCCAAGACTGAAATCAAGGGATCCACAGGGCTGTGTTCCTTTCTGGAGGGTCTGGGGAAGAAAATGCTTCCAGGTTAATGCAGATTATTGGCAGATTTCAGTTCTATGCAGTTGTGGGACCAAGTTCTCTTTCCTTGCTGGCCATTGGCTGGGTCTCCTCAGTTTCTGGAGGCTGCCTGCATTCCCTGTGTGACAGCCCTCTTCATCTCATAAATGAAAATGTGTGTCACGTGCTTTTATTCCAGCCATCCCCAACCTTTATGGCACCAGGGACCGGTTTCGTGGAAGACAATTTTTCCACGGACCAGGGGTGAGGGGTTGTGGTGGATTTATTGTGAACTTTATTTTTATTATTCTTACATTGTAATATATAATGAAATAATTATACAACTCATCATAATGCTTACAGGAGGCGGAGTTCAGGCGGTAATGTGAGCGATGGGGAGTGGCTGTAAATACAGATGAAGCTTCGCTTGCTCACCCGCTGCTCACCTCCTGCTGTGCAGCCCAGGAGCCTGTCTGTGGGCGAGGGTTGGGGACCCCTGTTTTATACTTCACATTTAACTGACCTCCCTTTCAGTTTCATCTGACCTCTGCCTCCTCCCCTGTAGCATCTCTCAGACTGACGCTTCTGCATCTCTTCCATCTTTTAAGAACCCCTGTGGTTACTTGGGACTATGGAAAATCCAAGATAACCTATTTAAAGGTCAGCTGATTTGCAAATTTTATTCCAAATGCAAAATCCCTTTTGTCATGTAACTAACTTGTTCCAGGGATTAGGGTGTGGAATCTTCAAGGTGGGGCATTATTTGGCCTACACACATAAACAAATTACCCACATGTATACCATCTGTGTATATAGTATCAATATATCTATACAGATTTATAGGTATATATAATATTTTACACATCAGGCAAACAACATTATTAGGCTTTATTTTTAAACAATGAACAAATTTCACTGATTTTAATGAAAACATTTTAAAATGAAAATAGTTGTCATTTTTAAAAATTACTTAGCTATTATTTATTATAGTTTACTCCTGATATTAAATCTAATTTTAGTTCAGTGCTTTTCTTTGCAGCTATGCAGAATCTTAATTATTGTGCCAAATATCTTAGACTACTTATATCAGCAACATGATTCCCTCCCGGAAAAATTTGCACCTGTTCTCTAATAACAACTTTATTCACTTTTAAATAATTTCACATTGAATTTCTTGAAAATATTACTCTAGATTACTAGATCAGTATGCAATCTAGTTAATGTTATAGTCAATTTAATTTTAATAAACATTTACTATTCAAAAATTTAATCATTGAATGTAAACAAAGTACACATAAAATATACATTTGTGATCCTAAGTATTGGCGACAACACAATTAAAAAAATCCTCTCGATGAGCTTACATTTTAGAATTACCATCAAAAACTATAAATTAAAATATTAACAAAGGCTAATGGCTGAGAATTTTCAGAAACATTATGAATATAATGTTATCTGATATAGGCCTTAAATAATAGATACAAGGAAAGATGCACAAATTATATGAATGGACATTGAGGGAAGAAAAATCATAATCTAAAATGTGGAGCTGCCAGAATGAGATGTCTAAATTTGCTAAAGATTAGAAATTAGATTCAAGTAATATTTGAAGATTGAAATTTTAACCTCAGATCAGAGCATGTAAACATTCTCTGTACATTGTCACTGTCACTCCTCTTTATAAAGTTTACCTACCAAGTGGAAATATCTCTTCTGCTTCAAAAACTTATCTCTGTGTTCTTCCTTCTGCCCTTACTGTTACATTCAAGACCTTGGTCTTACAACTTGCCCTCCTTTTTATCTGGGTCATTGATTATTCTCTGCACAATACTCTTTTCCCTTTGTTTTTCAAAAATTTGGGAATCCATATCTACTTGTACCATCATTATCATCTCCATATTAAAAAGCCTTATTCTTCACTGAGATCAAGACTATTTGATTTAAATTCTTTGATTCTCCTAATTTCCATCACAATTTTAATTGGTCACTCTCTAGTCTTTCTATACACTTAATTGTTTCAATCCCATACTGCAGTAATTTCTACAAATCTATAACAGCACTTGAAATCATTGCAACTCACTTTTGAACAATAAGCTGTGACCAAGGGTGCAAATTCATCTGATAGAAAATATCTTTGACTAAACCATCCAACACAGCATGGTTTGCAGGTGTGATATTGCCCATAAAGGTGGCTTGCAAGTGGTTGAAATTTACTATATAACAATTAAACATTTCACCAGCTTGGCAATTAACAGTGTACTTGATAAATGTTTAATGATGATGAATATTGGGATCTAGACTTTTTTTTTTCACTGTTCCTCACTACACTGAATTGCTTGAGAGTGGAGCAAAGAAATTTTTTTCAAGAGTGGGAAGAAAACAGTTGAAAATAATAACATCCCTTTTTCAAAGAAGCCTCTTCTGACTAACCAGACTGGAATTAATTCCACACCAAGTAACGAGTGATGAGATACATTTTTAAATATAGTTGCACTTTTATATGATGGGTCTATGATATGTCAGACTTACTTATGGATTTTAATTTCTGAAACATTGATCTTTCCCAGAACTGAGGTTTTTATATTTGCATTCACAGTAGTACCTGACCCATTGTGCTATATATATGATATATTAACCTGATTTGTTTTTTTAAATGCTTTATTATAATTAGAAATATCATCTAAGCTCTCCTAGGGAATTGGAGCTTATCTGTGGAGTTATCTTTCTTCTAGGCATTGGTTATTTTATTATTTTTAATTATTTATTGGACTCTCTCTGCTTCTTCCTATGTAGTAATGATATGTGGTCACCAAAGCCAATGGAAGCTGCAGGTCTTGGCACATTACCTTTTTATTTAAGAGCTTACTAATATTTAACACTGTTCCTCTTTCATGTTTGCAAAGTCTAAAATCCATAGATATATTTAAGCAGCTTCTTCAGTCATTTAGAACTCTCTCTTGATGTTCTTATAGGAATACTTGCTTTCTGGCAACAACAAGACATCCCAGATACATCTAGTGTCTTTTCTGCCTCAAGTCATGGAACTACTCTCCAAAGATTAGCATTAGTGGTTTACAAATTGACATTGACTGATTTTTTTAAGGTTATATTCCTAGTTCATAGTAAGAGCAAAAATAATGTTTGCCAACTTATATAATAATTATTATAGTTATAATCAAGAAAAATATAAGTATTCCTTTCAGTGCTCTTATTGTGCATTAGGCACTATCTAAATGTTTTTCAGACACCTTCATATTTAGATCTCAAAGCAACCAATGTGGTAGTTTAAAAAAGAAGCTCAAGAACAGACAGAAAAAAATTATTCAAGTTAATTAAGAAAGAAACATCACAATATTTATTGACCAGAATTTCTGAAATTCCTAAAGTTTAGGAAGACTAAAGTTAGTAATTACATTTAAAAAAATAAAATTAAAAATGAATTTAAAATTCTACATTGGTTGTGTTTGAATGGGATTGGAGAAGCTGATTCATTTAAGGCCTGAAATTAATTAAATGTTGATATTTGAAAAATAAAAGACTTGCAACTGTTTTTCCCTTTGCAAGTCTCCAAATACCCCACAAGTTATCATTACTTCATTAACTAAATTATTATTTTTACCTGAATACTGTTTACACTTTTCAAAATATGAGCTACTATTGGCAATTTTAGTCAACCCACCACACACAACACAAACACATCTATATACACAGGGTTCCAAATTTTACTCTTCCTTCATATTGAGAAGAAGAAAAAAACTACTAGATTCAGAAAGAAAGAAAGGAGGGAGGGTCAGAATTTGATATTAATGTCAACTGTGGGAGAAAAAAAAGAACAAAATAGTTAGACGTGGTAAAACATATACTCCATACATTGTACAGCTCACCCAGAGAAGTCTTTGGATGACTAACATAATACCAATGAAGACAAAATATGAGAGACAGCGAGAGAGAGGGAGAGAGAGAGAAAGAGAGAAAGGGAGAGAGAGAGAAAGAAAAGGAATAGGAGGAGAACTAAATTTTTGTATAAAGCAAGTGGAAGCCTGCGGATAATGAACGAGATAAGAAGAAAGAATAAAAGGTCGCTGTGGTGCTGGCAGCAGCCGAGCTTATTAGTGACAATAGAATGAGAAGCAACAAACACTATGACAGAGTAGAAGATAGTTCAGAATGATGAGACAATACTCAAAACAGTTTCTCCGCCTGAGGATGAGGACACAATGCTGTTTTCTCAAGAGCACCCAGAGCCCACCCTGTCAATCAGAGGAGAGGGATGTGGGAGGGACCAGCAGTTACTTGAGCATTAACATTCAGTTAGTGTGCAAACTTTTCTTACTAGATAGATGTTGTTTAGTGATGCCCAGTCAGGAGAATAGAAGTCATTTCCTGGCCAATTATCTCAGTGGCCAGCAGATTATTCTATTCTATATTACATATCATCTCCATCCATCTTAATATTACATTGACAAATGTGGCACAAGACAGAATGAGGTCAATGTATTATAGTTTTGGTTAATATTTTAGTGTGAAATATTAAAATATTATAAAAGTTTTAGAAAATATCATGCTAACACTCAAAGTTACCAACTTTAAAATTTTGTAAATTGTCAATTTTTTTCTTTTTTGAAGCTACTTTTAATTGAAACATTGTATTCACACAGGAAAGTACATCAGACAGAAGAATGCAGCTCCAAGAAATTTTACACAGTTGAGTAGCACCTGCATCTTGTCCCATACACTGTGCCCCTAAGGTAAAAACCATCCTGACTTCTAAAATCATAGGTTAGTTTGAATTGCTTATGAATATCAAAAAATGCAATCACATAGTGTAGACAATTTTCTCTCACTTACTTTGCTCAACATTATGTTTGAGGGATCACCCTTGCTGTTGAGCCTATCAACACTTTGCTCATTCTCATTGTTGTATTGAAATTTGATAGTCTTATTTAAGTTTCCCCATATGTGGTGATAGTAGCTGAATCTAGTACCAGAGATGTGGTTCTATAATGTGAAAGTATAGTTATACAATTGCCTACTGGAATATTTATATAATACATTTTTCAAAAGATTTTGGAAATATCCCTTCATAGTTCATGTATTCTAGAATAAGCCTTGGGTCTTGTATTATTAGTTGTTTATTTGATACATCTTTAACTTAAAAAAATGTCTAAAATTTTTGAAAAGAGAAACAGATAAACAGAATAATTAGTATACTTTTTATGAGTAAGATATATGGACCTGAAATAGGTCCAATGAACCCGTGTTCTATAACATGTCTTTGGAATGATTGCTGTAAAAAATGGAAACAGTTGAAGCAGGATTATGGAGAAAGGACTGCAAAACCTAGATTAGCCTGATGAGTGTGGAGAGACCAAGGGATTTAGCAATTTATAATGGATAAAAAGAGTAGAATTTAACTAAAAAATGAGGAAGCATGAAACAATCAGAGGCTGAAGTCATAATAGAGAAAAAGAAATCAAACAGTTAAGAATGCACATAGTAAACTCGTTGAAGTCAGAGATGGGTAGATAACAGAAAATCGTTCCTAAATATTGAAATTGCCCCTGGTAACGGAAGTGGTCTCAGAGGATGAATACATACACACTCACGTACATACATATGTGCATATGTGTACACGCAAATACCTACGCACATACACTGTTATATGCAGTGATTCAAGAGGTGAGATCTGGAATTGGAAAAGGGTTGGATCCCAGCACAACCACTTTAGCAACAATATTTCTAACCTCATCCTGCTTGATCTGTTTAAAACACAATAAACAGTCAATAAACGGTTAATGATTTTTGTTTTGTTATCATTTATTATTTCATAATTAGAAAAATTATAATTAATTATATCAAGGAATTTTGATTCTAGGATTTTTTAAAAATGAAAACTTTGGTGTTAATGTCATTAGTGATGACAGCCCGGGTGAGGGTGGAGACTAAAATTCATCTAGTAACCATGGCAAAGTTAAAACCCTTTGCTACACAAATACATTCCAGAACCAGCAGCAAGGGCATCAGTTAGAAGCTTGCTAGAAATGCAGAATCTCAGGACCACGTTATATTCAGTGACTCAGAATCTGCATTATGACAAGAATTCCAAGTAATTATTTTGCACATTAGATTGAGAAGTACTGGAATAGGTTACTAGGTATATCTAACTTCGTAACATGTAAAGTTCCCTAAAAAATTACAAAACATAGAATTTATAATGGAAAAGATCCATAGAGATCTTTAAGTCAAAGACTATGTAACACATTATGAGAAAATTGTGGCCCGGAAGTGTTAAGCTATTGCTCCAAAGCCACATGGCTATTTAGTTATAACACATTTAATGATAATGGGTTGTCCCAAGGTAGTTTCAGAATTTTAGCTTTTAACATTTGGAAAGCATTGTAATATTAGGCATAAAACTTAGTTTTACACTAATTATATGTCATCTCACATATAAATAGAAAAGAGAAGCCATGTCAAAATTTATAACATAGAGGAAACCAGAAGAAACATTGACTAATATTTTAAAACTAATATACAAATGTATTATATATATATATATATATATATATATATATATATATATATATATATATATATATATATGTGATTATTGCCTGTATTTGTGTCCTGATAGGATCTGGAGGCATATTCACTGTAAAATATGAGTGAGTCCAATGCATTATTCTCACTCTTTCTGTAAATAAAAATATAAAGCCAAAAACCACGTCAGTCCCCGTTGTTTGATAGCCTCTCTTGGTACTTAATTTTATTTCACAACGTAAAGTAAGGGTAGCTGGGGCGCAGGGGGAGAAGCCGACTTCTGTCAAAGTCTAGTCTCATTGGTTAACACCTGAGGGGAAAATGGCTGGAAAGAACTTAATTCAAAAAATCCTCTAGGCACACAGGAGCTTCTTCCAACCAGTAAGAGTCAGACAGCTATGGAGACAGAGACATCAATAAATAATCAGCCAGCTTAGACTTTTAAATGGGAATCCCAGCACCACCACCCAAAGGTAAATTGCATTTTTTCCACCAGCCTCAGAGCAGAGCTTCATGCTTGTGTGGACTGCCGGACTTTGCTTGTTGCAACTGCAACCTGACCCTTCTTTCTAATACAATGTACATCTCCTATTCTTGTGTATTTCATATATATTTCATAGATAATAGGACACATAGGAGATCTATAACTATACATCTCCAACGTGTCCTATTATCTATCTATATATATATATATATATATATATATATATATATATATAAAGGTGAATTAGTTTTCTAGGTCTGCCATAACAAACTAGGTAGAACAAACAAGAAAAATGTATTGTCTCACAACTCTAGAGGCTAGAAGTCTGAGATCAAAGTGTCAGTAGGTTTGGCTTGTTCTGAGACTCTGAGGAAGAGTGTGTTCCATGCCTCACTGCTGGGTTCTGGTGGTTTGCTGGCAGTTTTTTGTGCTCCTTGACTTATAGAAGTATCAGCTCCATTTCTGGCTTCATGTTCACATGGTTCTCCCTGTGTATGTATTTCTCTGTCTCTAAATTTCCTCTTTTTATAATGATACCAGTCACAGAGGATGAAGATCCACCTTAATGACCTTATCTTAACTAATTACATTTGCAACAACGTTATTTCCAAATAAGGTTACATTCTGTGGTACTCAGGGTTAGGCTTCAACATGTGAATTTTAAGGGGACTCAACCCATAAAACCATGTTTTAAATCTCCTTAAGAAAATGAGAGGACCTGTAATTGAACTTAAAATTTAAAATAGTTTATCCGTGGCTGCTAAATTAAACTGGAATCATGAAAGGTTTTTTTAAATGACTATCTTTCATTCTTATTTAAAAATAAATATATTCAGAATAAGAAAATTATTAGTATGGAAACTTTTGAAAATATGTCTCTCAATTTTCCCTTAAAATATCATTATTTATGTATGTAAAAGAACAATATATAATCAAGCAAGTGAAAAGCAATTGTCACATAATTATTTAAAATTCAAGTTTTTATAATAATTTTAGCATAATTTTAATCTGAAACCTCAAAACTGATTAATTTATAATGTCTTCTTTCTACAATAAATATGATTGTAAGGGCATTCGTTTCCCTGGCTAATACCTTACTAAATCAAAGTTCATATATTTGGGGAGGAGCAAAGGAAAACACCTGCTAACTAATAATCGATGAATAGATGGTATTATGATGTACACATTTTCTGAAGGGATTTTATAAGGCCAAACTCACTCTCTTCTCTCTTCCTCTCCACCAATGTCTAATCAGTATCTAAATCCATATTAATTCTACTTCTTACCTAATTCTCCACACAACGACTCCTTCAAGTGTCTATGGCATACCTTTAAGAATGTAGGCTATGACACTGAACTGCCATTATTGGAATCTTGGCTTTAATGCTCATTGCCGAGTGAACCTGACTTCATAGAAAGTTATTTATATTTATCATATATCAATCTCCTCACCTGTGAAGCAGTGATAATTAAAAGTATCACCTTCTGGATGGGTTTATTATTGGGAATAAAACATGTAATATGTATGAAAAACATTAAAGAACTACATAAATGTCATCAATCATTATTATCATTACTGAAATCTTCATGTAAAAGTTGCCTACAAAAAGGACGTAATCAAGGAATTTTTGGCTCTTAATAAGCAACAAATTTAACATCACACCTGGTTCTGAGGGTACAATTTCCCTATTTATTGAGGATGGTCCTAGAATCACCATTCTTTAGTCTTAATTATTACTAACACCCACTTTCACTCTAAAAAGTGTTCCAGTTTGGGCAATAAGGCATATGGTGACCTTATCTACATACTCAGTTGTTCTTTCCACAAGGATTTAATATACATGTATTTAAGTATTTAAACACAAAACTAATTAGATAGGGATGACATAGGATAAACAGTTTTAAAGCGTGAATACTTCTACTCTGTTCATCCTCAGATCCATCTCCGTACTCCAGTAAGGAGTACTGCTGCTGATCCCCGTACTCCACATACTGTTTTTGCAGATGTCAATTAATTTAATTATCACGATAATCCTAAGATGTAATAGTACTATTTTTATCTCCAACTTACAGAAAAGAGCACTGAGAGTTTAAATATTTTAGGTCTCCCCAGTAGTCTTTTGCAAAGTCAGCATCTGATCTCAGGCAGTTAACTTCTGAGTCCATGCAGACAGTATTCTACTTCACTACACTGCCTCTGAAAATAGCATACCAGTGAATGTTCTGTACCTAAAAGTGGTGGTCATGGATGTCAGGATAGACGCTCTACAGTGACCTTGGCCTTTCAAAGCTTTTCTCTTTCTTGACCTTAGTTCAAAAAATTTACTCAGGTGTCAAGTAAATTCTGTAAGATTTATCTCTTCAGTTGCTAAAAATTGTTTATTTTCATCCTCTTTTTAAAATTTATGAATTACTTTTAAAATTCCTTAGCAATATAAAATAAGCATATAATGTAATGACATTAATAAATGCTGATTTTCTATGTTTCTCTTTAAACAACTCATCTGATAGGTGTGTCATCTCTTTGACTGCTTTAGAATATCTAAGATCTGATTGTCCTTGTCAACTAGCATCATGCATATCTTTTTCCAGAAGCAAGAAAAGATCTATAAACCAGTAAACTGAGACTAAAATGCAAAGTAGTTACATGATTTCCACAATCATTTTTGCCCTGTTCCTGCTTATATGTTCACCGTCTTTTCTCACAACTACTTCTCTGCATGTCCCCACAGAGATTTCTTTTCAATTCCTTGATGCTCTTTCTCTAGCCTCTGACAGCTTGAACCTACTCTTTTCTATCCCAGCAAAACTCTCCACCTTCTTTGCCTGGCTAACTCCATTTTTATCTTAAGAGTTTAGTGTATGTGTAATTTATTTTGTGAATCCTTTAGGTGACTGCCAACTGCATCCCTCCCTGCTATGTTAAGTGAATGGGTCCACAGGACATGACTCTTCTATGTGATCTTTACTTCCCGGACACTTAGAGTAATTGCCTACTAACTTGTTTTACTCTCTTTTATGCATGCTATGCTTCACTGGGAAATAACCATGCCATGTTTACCACTGAAATAACTCCTTTTGGTATATTAACTAGTGGTCAACAAATGTATACATCCCTTATTCTAATTCTTTATCTGTCATACAGAAATATATGCCAATGATCCCTGTATTTATTAAGTTATTTATACACAACAGTATAGTATAACAATAATCAATGGAAAAGATATTCAAGTGAAACTTGAGGTTAAAATAAAATACAATATTAATTTAAGCTAATATATCACCATGAAAATGATTGATAGTATGACTCATGGTGGTCACGCTAACATAAAAAGGTCGATAGCTGCTACTTTCATTTAGCTACAGAAAGGGGAGAAGATAGCTGATTAAGAAGATGTTCTGAAGATTCCTAGTTTACTTATTCCATCTCAAGAGTCTCCCCTAATCTAAAACTGCCAGTTTGTTTGACTTACAATTGAGACAACTCAAAAAATGGCACTGAGGAATAGAAGTAAGAAACATATTATTCTAAATCTAGGAATAATTAAAAAAGAAAACTGTGATGTAGAAACAACAGAGAATAGCTCAAGAATCAGCCTCTTGTGATATCTGTGCTTTTAATCCAGTTTTAATTTTAATCAAAAAGTGAACATTAAGAGAATTGGAATGGATAGGAAAAAAGAAGTAAGGCTTTTGCTTTTGGACAAAACTAATTCATATTACAAGAATGACAAATTGATAGTAAATAATCTATGTTTGAAAAATATAATGTAATAAAATATAATCTTCTACTTCTTAATTTTATACAGCTTGGAAAATATTTGTTATAAAATTAGTTTGAAAGCCATTATACAATAATAATAATAATAATAATAATAATAAATTATCTTATTAATTGCACATAATAACTCTACTTGTTATTCATTAATATCAACATTATAATGTTTTTTTTATATTATATAAAAAGATCTACTAATCTCACTCTTAAAAAGAAGCACAATCCTTGCCATTTAAGTCATTCTCTGGACAGGTTTAGAAATAGATAATAAGTATTATCTATTTGTTTTATTCTTATTAGTGTTACCTTTTTAAAATTATGAGTATTCTGAGGCTTAGAGTAATTATGTAATAGGTTAAAAAAAAACCCCAAAACAGATAGTATAGTCAAGATTTAAATCCTCTTTGTTCTCTTAACCATTAAATTATAAGGTTTTTGGAGTTCTTCAAAACTGAATTAAAAAATGGATGCATAAATATTTCCTTTAGCACATTTCTTACTAACAATTTTTCCCATTTTACTTATCACAATATGTACAGATTGGATGACATTTTTTTTCTCACCAATTATTATAGTAATTTGGCTTGCTCTATGTTTTTTCCAATATAAAATATTAAATGCAAAGGCAAAATATAAGGCCTATCAGGCAATATTGAAATGATTTATCTCATAATGTAAAATTAATGTTGAGATGTAGAATCATAGCAATATTAAATATCTGGGACCTTAATTTTCAGTAATTGTTTAAAATGTAACACCTACTTTTGAAATATTTTAAAAAGTAGATCAATACATCAGACTATGATAATGTCCCACACCCAGCTGTGACAAGAGGACAAAGGGGAAATCCTTTGTGGCTATCTTATTTTCTTGAAGAAACTTTCAAATTTCCAAAGACAAATAAAATTTAAATCAAAATAAATGATAACTGGAAAAGTTCATAATAAAATTCTTAAACAAAGATTTCCTTTTCAATCAGACTTCAAGTTTAGTGATAAGCATATATGATGCACTATAGAAAAGTTCAACCTATTTTTATTAATATCTACATAATTTTTTGATGACTGCAACTTTACTGGTGTGTTCCCAACCAGTAGAAATATTTAATAATGGTTTTGGTATTTAAATTCAAATGCTTCCAAAATAAGAATATTAGCCACTGGCACAAAATTAAATTATTTTAACAGTAGTTAATTACAGACTACACATATCCCCAGCCCCCATCTCACTTTCCTCTAGAATAATATGTAAAGAAAGATTTGCTTTACTAGTTCCTAGCTCAGTTGTAGAGAAAGGGATTGGTTTCTATTGTGAGAATATCCTCAAGCAAGTCTCTTTGGATCTTCTCTCTAAAGGAATAGCTGAGACAAAACCAACCATCCCCTCTAGGGATTATGATCACTTCTGCCAATCTGCTCTACCTCTGAGTTATCATTCAATTATGTATACATCAATTGTCACAAATTAACTTGCAAAGCCAGAAAAAAAAAAAAAAAGAGGAAAAAGGAATATAGTCATCCACTTTTCACTTTCTTTTTTTTCTTTCTCCCTTCCTTCTTTCCTTCTTTCCTTTCTCCTTTGCTTCTTTTTTTTTTATTCTATTTTTTTCTTCTTTCATTTTCCCTTCTGTCTTGCTCTTTCCTCTTAGAGTTATCTTTGGCCTGTAAGTGACAAGTTTCTCTTGTTGCTTTTCATTGGTTGGTCAGAGATATAATTATGAACTACATTTCTACCAGATATTATGTCAAATGAGAAGATAAAGAAAATGGAGATTTAAATTCACACACACACACACACACACACACACACACACACACACACAGAGTCGCTGCATTTGGATTTTCTTTTTTCTTTCTTTTCCACATACGTATTCCCATACTGTAAACAGACCAAAAACTCAATGTTTTGGTCATGAGGCATATCGAGCCTGTATTAATTTTTCTATCATGCTAATCACAGAACTGACTCTGAGGCCACAGCATTTTGGGGTGCCTACCCCCAAAGCTACAAAAGATAATATTGTTCAAATTCTAGGTTTTGTGACCAGAATGTGTATTGTTATTTTAAAATTATTTGAAATTAGTAGATCAAGTTTAATTTACATATAATCAAAAATATTTTTTTTAATTCATGGGTTACAAGTAACAATAAAATAGATATTAAGTGAACTTCTATAAACTATGTCTTTTATTTCAATCCATCAGTTAATAGGATGATACATATGCTTTCCAATAATATTTTATTATTATCTTTATGATGAAAAGTGCATTTCTTTATAAGATAGTGCTGTTTTTCTAGTAAATGTGTTGAGATTAATATAATGCACTCTGGGAGAAGCCTTATACAAATCTATTTCTTAGAAAAATATTCTAGGTACACTGCAAAGGGTGTTTTTCAGTGAAGAAATGATGAAGCAAATGTGTTTCTGCACCTACCTGAGAACAGATTTTTTTGGTTATTGTTTTGGTTTTAATGTAGGTCCTTGCAGTCATTAAAAAAAAAAAAAAAAACTTGAGAGACAGAGAGAGCACATAATATATTAAAAAATAACTCAATACACAATGACATTGGTTTTTAATTCACACAGGAGACAGCGTTTTTGCCAAATAAAAGTGTAACATCAAATGTCTTCTATAGCTGTTTTCAGTAATTTCTTCTGCCAGGACATTGAAACAAAATATTCATAATGGCAAAGTTAAAGTGAATGTAGATGAATCTTTATAATAGTTAGAAAATAAATACAATCTCTTTTAGAGGGTTGACAAAAATATGTGATATGCCTTATTTGAGAAACTTTTAGAAATAATTATTTATTAATCTTTCTAAAGACTATATTATACATAATTCAAATTTTGAAAATACTGTAGTAGATCTTTTTCAAAAAAGAGACTAGCCTGAAATTATAATTATAGATGAATGTCTCCACAATCTTAATTTAATAAAAAATAACTCCCTTTCTGGTTTTAAACTTGGTAAAATCAATTTCCTCTAGTATTTACTGACTCATTTTTTAAAAATATATTGCTTTGTTTTGTTAGCTTAATTTTTCAAATAATTTTATTATCATTTCCATATGGTAACAAAGTCATTTTTTAGAAGCTATGGATTTAGTCTACTGACTCCTAAATAATGAGCATACATTTATTTTATTCTTGGAAAAAAATCATTAAAATCAAATTGAGTTTCTATTTTAACAATATTAGCTTAGTCAAAAGTATTAAACAAATTGATAGTGTTTCAGGAGGTTATGATCTAAAATTTAAATTAACTGAGATATTGTAGAAAAGAATTATTAAATTTTATTGCTTTAGTAATTAGGCCTTTTGTAAAGTAATTACATATATGATATGATATATGGGCTATGTGTATGTGTATTATATCCTCAGATCTTTTTCATCTTATTGCTGAAAGTTTGTATACGTTAACCAACTTCTCTCTATTTTCCCAACACCCCTGGCAACAACTTTTCTACTCCCTGTTTCTATGCATTTGACATTAATATATATATATATTCCATGTATAAGCAATACCAAGAAGTAATTGTCTTTTAGGTTCTGATAATTCCATAGGGTTCCCTCAGCCTTAGAATGGTAGATGCTTCCTACAGTTATCTTTCTGTTATCCCAGTGTTCCACGCTAATCTTAATCTTCTAACAAACACTTAAAGTCTAAGGAATTTAATTTCCTATAATTAATGTCCCTTAATTAAAATAGTGTAGCTTCTGTTTTCCTGAGTAACTCTGACATGGTCAATGTGCTTTAAGTTATATTCTACTATTGTCTACTTGTATGAAATGTTTAGTAATAAAGGTAAACATTTCTACATATATTTTGATATAAACATATCAGAGAAAACATTAAAAGTGGCCATGCCACACAATGGAGATAACTTTCAATGATGGAATAATCTCTGTAGAGGTTATACATTTTACAGTTATTTAGAATCATAGTGCCAATCAATCACTCATTACATTAGACATTAGAGTTGCATTAAAGTTATACTTTGTGAAGGTTTCACTAAATACTCTCTTATCTATTGAAAGAGAAAACGTCTTTCAGTTTTGTGTCTCTGGTTTCTACTAGACCAGAGGTACAAGATTAGGGAGACATATATGCTGCCATGATATGTTAAATATGGACTGAAGTAAATGCCTTTAGTTCTCTTTCTGTAAGTCATTTGCATTTATGACACTAAAATGAATCTTCACCATGTCATTTTCTATTCCCAAATCTAGTTAATAAATATAGTTCAAAGAGTATTTGATTACATATTTCTAGAGGCCAAGGGGTTTATTAGTTTGCTAGGGCTGCCATAACAAAATACCACAGACTGTGTGCCTTAAACACAGAAATTTATTTTCCCACACTTCTAGAGGGTAGAACTGCAAGACCCAGGTGTCAACCGGTATGATTTCTTCTGAGTTCCCTCTCCTTGTCTTCCAGATGCTCCCTTCTTGTGGTATGGTCACACATTTTTCTCTCTGCATACATGTGTCTGGCTTCTCTCTGTCTCTTTCTTTCCTTCTCCTCCCACTAATCTCCTCTTCTCATAAAGACACCAGTCATATTGGATAAGGACCCACTCTACTGACTCATTTCATCTTAGTTCACTCTTTAAATGTCTTGTCTCCAAACACAGTCACACTGTGAAATACTGAGGGTTAGGGCATGGGCATATGAATTTTGAGGAAACACAATTTAGGCTATAATCAGAGAAATTATCCAAGAAATGGTTTGACCAATTTTTAAAGATGAAGAACCTATGAGATTAAGTGACTTGCTTAAGTTCACTGAGATCATTAGTGACAGAGCTCAGCCCAGAACACAGATCCACACACACCAATTTCAAGATCCTTTCCATCTCATCAGTCTTCAGCCATCATTGTATCAAATGCACTACTGTGAATTAGGAAATTATACATAATATACATGGTTGGTGCCCTAAAATTATTTTCTTTTTAAAAATTTTTCTATTATTTTCCTTGTTATTTGTTTACCATTATTTTCAACTTTATAAAATTCCACTTTTATTGGAGATTTATTGAACTGGTATAAGCTTCTGATGACACTAACATATTGGTGTTCAATAAACATTTTATCCCCCATGATCCCTAAAGATTCCTGTGCATTCTCAGAGAATTCCACAGGTATTCTAGAAACTTTCACATTAGAATATTGCCCAAAGTCTCTAGAACTGTATCTATGATCAGGTAACTTGAAAAATAAGAAAACACATGTATATTTTACAAGCATATTCATAAACCATTTACAGTTCACACCATATTTGTAATACTATAACTATGGAGCAGAAAAAAAGTGTAATTTCTTTAAAAAGTGGTTATATGAGATAGAGTCTAAATCAAGTTATTTTCTAGTAAATCATGCAAATGACAAATTACTTAAATATAAATACAATCAAGAGTAAATTAAAAGTTAAAGCCAAAATGGAGGGAGCCAATAAAAATGAATCCAAATTAACTACATATGTTTTTGGTCTTGCATTAGAAATCGTAGCATGCTGTGATTAAGAATATTTATGAATAATGTCATCCCACATCACAGTAAATTGTGCTAGTCATGTTCTTAGTTGTCTTTTCTTTTGATTACAAATGTCATTTTAATATCCTGGTAATCTCTACAATACAGACTTTCTGACCTACAAAGCAATCTCTTGCCAATTTAATGCTACTGAATCTGTGGTGCTATTATTCTGTAAATGGGTAAGTAGTCCTCTCAGTAAACACATTCTGAAACAAAGATATATAAGTCAATTACTTGCCTAGTTTTCTACAGATCCTTGATCTTTCATGAATGTTTGTCTCTTCACTTGGAACAGCCTCTTGAATTAATAAACATTAGGAAACCATATGCCAAATCTGCTTGAATGTAAAGCACAAAGTTTTATGGCAGTTGGAAGATGGAGTAAAACAGGAATGAATATATAACCAGGGGTCTGATTTGGGAATAGGGTCAAGGCTGTAGTGGAAGGTAGAGGAGCATGCTTCCAAATAGAGTTGGGACTAAAAATGATTTACAGGTATAAAGACAGACCTGGCATTATTACCATAAGTGAATGTTCCAAACCAAAATCAAATATCCATATGTCTTTATGACCAGGGCCATGGAAGGCAAGCAGGAAAAGTCTAAAAGACTGAGTAATAATTCTGGAATGTCAATTAGCATCACAGAAGTCAGGTAATCTCTATTGTGGTGTGGTTAAAGTGAGAATGGAATTTCAATGGAGAAACATAAATAGTAAAACTTAAGGACAAATAAATGCTTTTTCAAGACTTGAGTGCCAAGACAGAGCTCAGTTACAATCAGAACTGTGATGTTTGTTTATTATCTGATGATGTGAAATTGTATCTCATTGAATGTGTATGGTTTCATTGCACACAGACCTTCTTGGGCACTCTGCTGACAAGATGTCACAGATTCTCTAAAGGTTCAGAAATTTGACCATGGACATTGATCTTTTAATAAGTCCTTTTGACCTTATCACTATGGAGGGAACCAAACAAATTATCTCTCTTGTTTGTGAGGCCAAAAGTGGTATTAAACCAAGTTGTTACAGGGTCAGAAATTTATTTCTAACAAAGAATACTTTGAAGGTATACTTTTAGGTTTTCTTAACTTTTCAGAGATGATTAAAAAGAGCATATCAGAACAATGCAGGACAATGGCCAGCCACTTCCAGTTAGTATATCCAGATATGTCTACCTCCTGCATAATCCTGACCACATGACTAAATCTCTTTGTTATAGATTCCATAGCTGGGAAATCAAGTGTATCTAGTTGTTCTCTAAGTTAAATTCTTATGCTAGCAAATCCTGATACCACACAATTCTCCTATTGCCTACACATGTAGATAACTGAAGTAAGGACTAAATTCTGATCTACAATTTATTGAGATTCCTAACTATACACATTGCTGTAACTTCTGTAGGCTTTAAAATATAAATAAAGCAAAACCCTTGATTTCACAAAGTTTAAGCTCTAGTGAGTAATAAGATAGGCATTCTTCACAGGGAAACTAAGGAAACACATGAAGGATTCAAGCACTGAGAAAAATAAACATGTGAGATTTCAGAAAGGGTTATTTCTAGCTGTCTCCTTTATCCCCTACCACTTAGTCCTCACTTTTTTATTCAATCTATATATTTTCTTTGACCAGTTTGTGTTACACAATTTTAGGAAAGTAGGAAGAATCAGAGATCGAAAACTTTATTTTGAGCTCTTGCTGGACATCTTTACTCAAATGAAACATAAATACAAATTCAGTGTGTCCCAAACTGAATTAATCACTACGTTTTCTTTCCATTCCTCAAATCATTTTTTCTTCTTACATTCTCGCATCTCAGTAAGTTCCATATATTTTTCCACTTGAAACCTTTGAGGCATCTTAGATACATCCAGGTCCCTCATTTTTCAAATATTGCCACCCAGATTTTTTTCCATTTAAAATATTGTTCTGTTCATTCTCTAGTCTACATCTTTTGTTTTCTAAAATGCAATGTTTTTCCAGAATTTCTCATTTATAAACATATAAAGTCCTTCACATATGATTCATTGTGATATAGCTTGGTCCAGCTGTCCAATCTGATCTATCCCAATACCTCCATTATATATATTTGGCAATATTTAACCACAAACTTGTCCTGAGCTCATACATTGTCAGGCCTTTGCATATTCCCTTTGTTTAGAATATGCTCAGACTTTGTGTTCAGTCACCAAATTTACTCTTCTCTGCAAAGTTTTCCTTAACTCCCTCAAGCAGGGAAGTGATTTCTTTCAGTCTGCTTTCACTCTTTTTGTATGTATTTCCATTAATTCAATGATCATACTGTATTGAACCGATTCATTTGTATTTCTGTCTGCCTTCTCTCTAGAAGAGGTCCTTGTTCCTGTAGAACAAGGACCAATCTTATCATTATTGTGAATAAATAACTTAGGAGTAAGCCTGTTACTTAAATGGTGTTTACCAAAGCACTAAATGCAGCTAAATGTTTCTGATAGATTTTAAATGAATGCCTTTTATATCTCTTCTCTATAGAAATAGGATACTTTTAAACATGTGAAGTTAGTGGAGTGGGCTACTCAGTGGGAATTGGGAAAAATATACATATATGAATCAGGATAAACTAGGTTATACCATGCTGACAACCCCCTGCCCTCCAATTTCTGTAGTTTAATAATTAATGTTTACATTTCAGTCCTCAAGTTAGCTGTGAATATGAGTGTCCTTCTAGGGCAACTCTCCTCTGTGAAACATCGCAGCAATCCATATTGATGGGGTCTCCACTATACAGAATTCTCTATTTCCACAATCAGCATGACGAAGAAAAGAGCATGGAGAATTGCCTACTTATTCTTCTGTATTTCTGCCAAGAACTGATTCACTTTTCATTGCCTTATTTTTCTTCGGAAAAAGTAAGTCCTATAACTGCCCTAAACTTCAAGGGGACAGAGAAATGTGATCATCCCG
The DNA here is from genome assembly GCF_000442215.2 of Lipotes vexillifer. Lineage (NCBI taxonomy): Eukaryota > Metazoa > Chordata > Mammalia > Artiodactyla > Lipotidae > Lipotes > Lipotes vexillifer. The sequence continues at coordinate 452,756 of NW_006769915.1, forward strand.
TATACCTAGGAGGAGAGAAAGCAAGAAATATTGATACAAGAGCTAAGTAAGCGACAACAGTTATTTTTTTAAAGAGGCTGTAATATTAAATATTTGCATGCCAATTTAATGTATTACAGGAAAACCATTTCATAATCAACCAAATAGCAGCAGTGGTACAATGAAAAAAAATATGGTTGACTCTTTTGTGCTTCTAATTAGATAATATCTGTTAAGCCAAGCTAAGATTAAAGATGAAATATTGTGATTTAACGTGCCAGGAGAGCTGCCTTTTTAAAGACGGTAGTAAAAATATGTGACTGTGCACCCTAAAACATCTGAGTATTATGAAAACTATGTTTGAACATTATAAAATATATTAAATATTTGTATCAGTTTATATAATCATTAATTATACAATTACATATACATTATTTTTTTTTCCAATTTCTAAAACTGTGTTTGAATATGTACCTGTATAGTTGGATCGTATAATTGTTATTTAGAAAGGAGGGTTTAATCATTGTAAAATATTAAGCCTTGCAAACATCATTTTATTCCACAAACCTTATATGGATGTTTCTATACTTAAGATACTGGATTTTAAAGCAGTTATTATTGTACATAAATTAATATGCAAATAGTGTATAATTTCTCATAAGTGGAGTTCTATTTTTTTTTTTAATAAATTTATTTATTTATTTTTGGCTGCGTTGGGTCTTCATTGCAGTGAGTAGGCTTTGCATTCTGGTGGCTTCTCTTGTTGCAGAGCATGGGCTCTAGGCATGTGGGATTCAGTAGTTGTGTCATGAGGGCTCAGTAGTTGTGGTCCCCTGGCTCTAGAGCACAGGCTCAGTAATTGTGGTGCATGGGCTTAGTTGCTCCACAGTCTTCCCAGACCATGGATCGAACTCGTGTCCCCTGCATTGACAGGCAGATTCTCAACCACTGCGCCACCAGGGAAGCCCTCTATCTACTTTTTGTGTGTGTGCTCTTAGTGATTATGCCTTAAGAACTGCTTCAACCCTCTTTGTGACTATAATGAAACTGCACCTTTGTATCACCAATAAAAACAAACAAACAAAAAACCAATGTTCTTTTTGTCAATATCACTCTAGATTTCCCAGTAGTCAATCTTTTGGTGATTTTCTATTTGTCATTAATTCATTTGAATAACTACTAAACCATCCATGTCCCCAAATACTTTGATTTGTTAGGGTGATAGCAGATGTCCTGTTGAGTAGAAAATCCCCCCAGTTTTGTTTCTGCCTTTCCTCCCTTTATCAGTCACACATCAAATACGACAGTTAACCTGCTTTCTCGGAAGGTGACTTGAGTTTTCTCTTGCCAGCTGCTTTTAAACAATTCTTTATTTCTTCCTAAAGATGAGGGGATTAACAATTTTCTCTTTCTCTGTTCTCTATCTTCCAATTCAGGATATTCATAGGTATAAGTGCCATCATACATAATAATTCAACTCTGCATTTCAAGCTGAGGGAGAACTAAAGTAAGAGTTGGAAGAATCTCTCCTTTAGGGTTACTGAGGATTTGAAGAGTCTTTAGAGACACAAGATCATAAAATTATTTTGGAGGGATTCTCTGCATGCTTTCTTATACTGCCTATTATTTGTTTATCTTTTGCAATTTTCTCCATAGTTAGCACTTAATTATGAACATGTTACTAGGCTACAAAGTGATAACTTTATAGGCCCCTAGCCAGCCCTAAATTTAGTAAAATATTTAATGTGTGATAGATGTAGCTCCTACCTAATATTGGTAGACTCTAGTGTCACCTTGGAGACATCTGAGGGAGATGTGCAATGTGAACTCTTAACAGATTCCATCACTGTGTTTTCACATGGCATTGTAGAAGGATCTCTTCTTTTGAAACATTGCTATTAAAAAAAAATAATCTTAGAACCATAAAATACCTGCTTAGAGATTTACTTAATTTGTAATAATTTTCCTTTTATTTCATGTGTTGCCTAAGCATGCATTAGATATAAGTTGCTTATTCTTAAATTTGCCCTGATATTTTAAAAGATGCTGCAATATTTCTGTATGCTCACTTTTTCATTAAATACTTTTACATACATATTAGAAGATACAGAGTAGAAATAGATTTTATTTGAAAAAAATAATACACACATGAGTACATTGTATATACTTTTGTATTCATAAATCTATTATCTTTAATGAAGATATGATTTTTTCTATTTTTTTGTTAATATTTTCCAAGAAAAAATGTTCAAATTATGGGTCCCATGACTATCCTCCAAATTAATATTAAATTCTCTCAACTGAATTTCTGAAGGGATGCTGGAAAATGTAGACTTAATAATTAACAATATCGACAGAAAAATTGCCATCAATAATATCTGCCTAATGATGTAATTTTACTTATTGCAAGTTATCATGTCAATAATTATTGTAAAACACTAGTAAATGGAAAACCAAAGGGGGAATATGCTTACATATGTATAAATACAATTTAAAGTTTTCATTTACCATTCAGAAAATCTTCCAGGTTCCCACTTTATCTGTGAATTTTGAGTGGTTAAGGTGACTTGGATTAAATTTTACACCAGTGATCTGGGTTCACTATCAAAAGTTAATATCTCACTGCAACCAATTTAACTAGTGAAAGAAAACATTCATTTTAATGAAGTTCAATGGTAATTTTAGAAATATTAACAATAATTACAATTTATTCAACATTTACTCTGAACCACAAAATATGCTAACATTTTATTTACATTAACTTTATGTGATAATTACAGTTATACACAATTTTTTATATACAGAAATATTTAAAAAATAATTTCACATTGTCTGTATGAAAAGGGCTATGAATAAATACTTCAGTATAGACAAAATTCAATAATTAAGTCTCCACTGAGAACAGAGGAGGGGAAGCATTATCTTATGTAATAATTTCTTTCTTTTATCATCACAGCAAACTAATAACTAACATGGCACAATGTGAGTAGTACAATATTTTGCATTTTTCAAATCTGAAATATTTCATGCTTAATAGAGAATCAAATTTATATTTTTATTTTCTGTTTTCTTCATGGTTAACTTTTTAAACTTTGGAAGTATTTGTTCAATTAAAGTTTTCAACTTTATTTTTTGTGTTGTTGGTGGTGATAACATTAGACTACAGATGGTACACTTTTTGTGATGAATGCTTGTTCTATTTTTATTGTTTGTTCATTTTCCTAAGAAATCTATCATGATGTGGCTGGCAATGATTGCAAGTAAAATTTTCTTATGATTATTTCAAGACAAGACACATTTTATAAGGCATCCGCAGAGTATCTTTGTTGTTGTTGATCTTTTCACTTTCATTGTGATCTCCTTAAATTTATTTAGGAAATCAAAAGATTTAATATACCATGGGGTTTAATTTATTACACTTACTATGTATTCTGACACTTGCTACTATTCTCATTGAAGCTGCATCTATATAGATCACTGGCTTGACTGGGATGACTGAATTCAGTGACTATTATTCAGCTAATAATTGTTCAATAACTCTGAATGTTTGTATTGCTTGCATGTGTGCAAATTAAGCTACTATGCACTGTAGTCTTTTGCCAAAAAAAGTTTGATAAATAATTATGTTTGAATGGATGAGATCCAATTTTCCAGACATTATGAGATTTTTATAGTCTGGAAGCTGCAAAATGGCAAATATGATTTCAGAAACAACACTCATTTTGTGATTCTTATTGTAGACAGTTTATATTATTTCAAAAGTGATATGATAAAGAAAAAGAAGAAAGGAATGTATGGTTTTCTTCCTAAAATAAAAATGTACTGATTTTAGAGTTTTTAAAATCAATTCCAACTGGATCTGAGTCATCATCAGGCAACTCCCCCACAGACTGGCACAGGCCAGCAGAGTTGGCACCCTGTGCATTGCTAAGGCCTAGAGCTTGACAAGTGGTTTTGGACGGAGGTGTAGTGGCATAGCTGTTTAGGGGAATCTGATGGGGAATGTGTCTAAAATATTTTTCGAGCCAACATTAGCTACTACTTCTCTTTTTCTTTTTCATAAATATTTATCAAGTTAGAAACAGATATAAAACAATAAAGTGATATTGCTGGAATTAATTACATTTATTATCATAACAATTAAAAATACTCATACATATCAATATCAGAAAAAGGATAAAATGTAATATCAATAAGAAATCATGTAAAATAAAGAGAAAGGTGTGTGTGTGTATGTGTATATGTGTGTGTGTGTGTTTGGAACATTAATTACTTTTTCTAGCTTTCAATTTTTTCACCTGCATTCCTGGTTAAAGTTAAGGTCACTCTCAAAATATTTCTATTCACTTTGTACAAAACCAAAGTAAAATGTCTGAGTAATGCTCACTCTATACTCACCATTCCAGAGTTACTAAAAGAGATGAAAAAAATCAAACTAGTTACAACATATTAATCATTTTTAATAGGAGTATCAGGTACCTGAATATATTTGTTCAACAATAGGTAAATGTTTAAATGGATATACATGAGCAAAAATAACTATAGTGTTTTCAACCTGTTTCCTAAAGTTTCTCGGGAAAATAAATTGAAGAATGATAGAAAATATACACTGAACAGAAAATTTTAATATTAGTAATTTTGTCCACTTTGAATATAATCACATGGCAGTTAGTGCTGCCTTACATTTTAAATGGTAGTGAAAATATTTCCACTTTGATTTTAACACACGTCATAATATATGAAATGAGAATAAAAGTATAAAAGTATATGAACTGGGCTTCCCTGGTGGCGCAGTGGTTGAGAGTCCGCCTGCCGATTCAGGGGACACGGGTTTATGCCCCGGTCCGGGAAGATCCCACATGCTGCAGAGAGTCTGGGCCCGTGAGCCATGGCCGCTGAGCCTGCGCGTCCGGAGCCTATGCTCCGCAACAGGAGAAGCCACAACAGTGAGAGACCCGCGTACCGAAAAAAAAAAAAAAAAAAGTATACGAACTTATTTGCAAAAAGAAAAACAAGTTGTACTATATTTATTTAAAATCCTTTGAAATAAAGGTATTAACACTGTTTTTTTGGTGCATTAGTGGAATGTCTAATGTAGCAGAGTATAATTTGTATAGTAGTTCAACTAGCATATTTTGCACTACCATCCAAGGTTCTACATTAGTCACTGGAGACATAAAGATGTCAAGGACTGCATGCTTGTCCCCAGTGAAACTACAGTCTAGTGAGGACCTGTGAAATTAACATTTTGGGATAACTGCTGTAATAGTGAAAATAGAATTGTACCACAGTAGTATAACATAACATAAGCATTAAGAAAGGGCAAAATAAGCGGGATTTAACCAGAGATAGACTTAAAGATAATAATCAAATTTAGTGAAAGTAAACCTATGGATGGTAGATGGCAAAAATGGCCCTGACCCTTCCTTTTACTCCATATCCATATTCTTTACTTTGTAAAATTTCAGTGCCCTCTCACTTTGACTCTGAGCCACTTAGTTATCATTCATGTGATTTACTTTTACCAGTGGGCTATGAGCAAACTTGTAAGCAGAGACTTGAAAAGACCTTGGCCTTTTCCCGTTCTGCTTTTGCCTTTTGAAATTTCCATGAAAAAAGCACACTGACAGAATGCAAGAGGATGAGAGAAACATGTAGAAGAGATTGTTCATCCCAGTGTATTAGTTTCCTGGTTGGCTTAAAACAGCAGAGATTTGTTCTCTCAAAATACTTGTAGGCAGAAGTCTGAAATCAGTGTCACTGGGCCAAAGTCAAAGTTGGCAGAATCACACATCCTGCAAGGGCTGTAAGGGATAATTTATTCTAGCTTCTTCCAGCTGCTGGTGGCTGCCAGCATTCCTTGGCTTGTGGCCACATCACTCTAATCTCCACCTCCATGGTCACATTGTCTTCTCTTCTCTGTGTCTCTAATAATCTTGCCCTGCCTCTCTCTTATAAGGACACTTGTGGTTTCTTTTAGGGCCCAACCAGATAATCCAAGATAATCTCCCCATCTCAAAATCATTAAATTAATCATATCTGCAAAGACTGTTTTCCAAATAAGGCATATTTACAAGTCCTGGGAATTAGTGTCAGATATCTTTTAGCACATTATTTTTTTTAGTCTACCACAGTCTTTCCTCTGGTCTAAAAATTTTACATCCATGACACATGCAAAATACATTTATCACATCTCAGCATTCCCAAATGTCATAATTGATTACAACATCAAGTCAATTTCAAAATCTCTCAAAATATCATTTGTTCAAAAGTCTCAAATCTCATGATCTGTATCATTTAAATCATATATGCGTGAGACTGGGTATGATTCATCAAGGAGAAAAATCCCTCCCTATCTGTGGACATGTGAAACTAGAAAACAAATTGATGTTCCAAAATACAAAGTGGGAGGGTCAGGCATAGGATAAAAATTATAGACATTCCTATTCCAAAAGGGAGAAAATGGAAGGAAGAAGGAGATCACCAATCCCGAGAAACTTAAATTTGCTAGCAGGGCAAATTCCATTAGGTTCCAAGGCCTCAGAATAAACTTCTGAGGCTAGGTGTTCTAGCCTCTGGCTCAAGGCTCTGTCCCCCAGGCCTATGGCTCTGCCTTCTCTTTCATAAAGACATATAAGATTATATTTTAGGCCCACCCAGATAATCCAGGTTGATCCCCCCACCTCAAGATTCTTAGTCATATCAAGATCCTTAACTTAATTGTATCTGCAAAGACTCTCTTTCTTAATACAGTGATTTACAAATGCCAGGGATTAGGACCTGATATTTTTGGGGCATCATTTTTCAGCCCACCATATTCAGTCATCTCAACCAAGGCCAGTATAGATCAGTAAGTGCATCCAAGTAAGACCAGTCTAAATCACAGACTCACAGACTCAAGCACCAAAGAAATGTTTAGCATGGAGACCATAAATAGTTGTTTTCTCAGTTGCTCTACTGGCTGCTCAGAAAGAAAAGTTAAAAGGCTGTGATGATCTGTGCAGCGTGGAGTTCTCAGTCTGCAAATTACAGTCCCTCAGGTGCTACCCTGTGACTTCTCTGTTTGACTTCAGAAGGATACCAAGTACTTGTTTTTCTAGAGCTATGAGTCTGTGAGATTTGGCTAGTGTTGAATCCAATCTGTTTTTTGAAAGGACATCTGAATGCTTCTTCTGCTTCAAATGCCTCAATGCTTTCCCATTGTCCTTGTAATAATTATAAATTTTAAATGCCTTAACATGGCTGAACTGAAAAACAAATTTCCTTCAGAAAGCAGTGCTTTTGGTGGGAAGAAGAAATCTTTTCATACTTGAACATTTTCTAATTACTTATTTATTGTACACTGAGGTATGGCATAAGTACAAGGAATTCAGCATCTCAAATGACAGCTTTTAAAAGTTTTGTTTTGTTTTGTTTTGTTTTGCCCCCTCAGCATCGTGAGGAAAACTATGTTTTCAGCATTCATGAAAAGAACAAGGCATCCTACGAAATAAACCTTGAATGAGATCTATAGGCAGTCTGGGTGATGTTAAGTGAAAGGAGTGAAGACATTGTATGGCTGGCCATGGCTGGTGTGGTACAGACAAGCCAGTTTTTTACATGTTTACTCCATGACTGATTGCCTGAAGTAGAAGATGCCTTTCAGGATCTATTTTTGAGGTGTTTGTTTGTTTGTTTTTTAACTTATGTCTAACTCTCAGTTTCAACAGTTTAATGAAGATCTAATAAAATGATGTTTTAACTTAAAAAAAAAAAAAAACTGATGGGAGAAAAATGACTCAAGTTAGGGAAACCAATTTTCAGGGTATTGAAATAATACAGGTCAGGCACATTGGAGGCCATAAAGAAGTGTATATTAGATGGATTCAAGTATTATTTAGGCTATCGAGTTGACAACATTAAGAGGAAATTATAGAGAAATATCTTCATTTCAAAATTAAAATAACCTAATCCATGGAATGCACTATTAAACAGGAGCAAATTTTTCAAAACAAGACAAAAAACAACAACAACAGCAACAACAACAAAGAGTTAAATTTTGTGTATGCTGGGTTTGGGGCACCTATGAGATTTCTAAGTCAAAGATGATCAAAAGACTACTAGTTACATAGCCCTATGTCTGAGAAAGAGACTTGGGATGCAAAGAGTTTGGGAATTCATCAGTGGATGGATGGTAAGTGATATATAGGAATAGATGAGTCTATTCAGGAAAATGTGTGAAGTGAATCCAGACGGATTCTGATAAACATTAAATTTAACAGGATAAGGAAAAGAAAAAGGATCATTAGAAGAGAGTGAAAATAAGTATAAGACAGATGGAAAGAAAGCCATACGTGTGTTTCCAAAATAGTTGAGAGAAGATATTTTTAAAAACAGAAGTGTCCACAGTTGTCTTGATCTATGACCCGTTTTTGGTTGCCAAGCCAGCCCAGTGATTCTTCTGTTTCCTTAGACTATTCTTAGCCCCTTTTTTCCCTAACAACTAGTTCAAACATTTACTACCATTTTGAACTTACTATTTCTATACCTGTATGCATTTTATATCTCATTCTCAAGAAGGTTTGGCTGCTAACTAACAGGAAAAAAAAATTATCAGAAAACTGTTTTCAGTTTTCTGCCACCGATTAGGTTCTTAGTGTCAGTTTGTCTTGGTGGGTATTTATTAGAGATCAACATCTATTGAAGGAAGGGGTTGAAAGCAGATTGAGCAGAGAGAGAATTAGAACTGTGATTTTAGACAATCCCATGGAGAACTCTGGAACATATATGCCACATCAGAGTTGTCCTATGTTGAGGGAATATATCTCAGCCTCAGTCAGTCATTGATGTGGGCTGTCCTGGGAAGGCCACTCCCTTGAGCAAGATGAGGTGTCTCTCTGTAGCTGAGACCAACGCGGAACCAGAAAGCTATGTCAATCAATGCTTCCTTGAAGACAGATCTGCATCCTCAAGAGCATATTAACAAACATACCATAACAGTTGCATATACATCCCTCTTTATTTTCTTCACATTATATAGACCTCCTCTCCTAGGCTAATTTCCTTTTTGTCAACTTTGAACTTTCAAGTTTCTTTAAGCTCTCCTTTTATACAGGCTCTTTCCTAAACATATTTAATAGGTGTCATACATGAAAAAAATTAAAAAGAAAACCTCACTTATCTACATTTCCCATCCTAGTCACACCCCTCCATTTTACCTAGAATAAAATGCAAAACACTTACATGACTCACAAAGTTGTATGTGATCATTTTTCAGGGTTCTCTCTCCAACCCTACCTTCCCCTTTTACCTAGTGCTCATTTCTGCTCCTGTCATATTGGCCTTTGTTTGTTGTTACTTGTTTCCTTTGCTTTCATTTAATAGTTTGCCTTCCTTGGTTTCTTTCCTGGAATGCTCTTCCCCCAGACATTTACATACTACTTAGTTTCTTCTTTTCTCAAGGTTGAAAGAAGACCTTATCACTCCCTGCCTCCAGAGGATTCTTGATACTTTTACTGTTTTATTTTTTTTAAAGATTAATCTTTCCCTGAAATTATATATTATTTATTTTATTATGTATTACTTTTCTTGCCCCTTATTGAATGCAAGTTCCTCAAGAGAATAACAATCTCATTCAACAATGTACTACCAATAATAATACATGTTATAACATGAAGGCACATCCTTCAAATAGAAACACACAGAGCTGAAGGGGAGAATCAGACCATGGTGCTTGCATCTCTTGAAGAGAAGATGTAACCATCTGGAAGCTAACAGTGTATGTCCTGACTTCACTTCTGTAGCCTCCCTGGTGGAGGTCCTAGTGAAAATGACCATGAGGACTGATAACATTTAACAAAGGAGTAGTGGCAACATCCACCAACAAAGAGAAGCCAAAGTGATGGTGTCAACAGAAATAGTAGGACAGCAATATAGAGGATTATCACAAGATATATATGGCAGGTAACACAGTATCTCACAGCTTTAAGATAAGAGATTGAGGCTATTGTCTAACATAATTAGAGAGCTAAAAAAGATGTTTGTTTTCTTTCCCTTTCTTCTCCATACAACTCACAGTAACACTTCTGGAGAGCAGGATAAATAAGGGGGGATAAAATTTCAATGTATATTTCAGAATGAAGACATTTGTTTTGAAATCCCACTGATGGTCTCATTTCAGGCTAGTGGTGAGAAATATATATGACATGAAATCATCCAAATTCCCAGCCCACATCCAAGGAGAAGGTAGTAATTAGAATAATTGTTCTTGAAACTGGCTAAAAGAAATAATCCTCTGGATGGCTTTAGAAAAAAGTATTCAGGATTAACTAACCCACACCAACCTTACTAACGATATAGTTTGATTATGGGGTACATGAATAGGCGGTTTTAAAAACCTTCATCGTGATCTGATGGATCAAGAAAATCTGAACCTTCAAAGGTATTAATGAGACCAGAGGATGTTATAGATTAGCAAGTAGTAGTCTAACACCAAATAAGAAAAAAAAAAAAGCATAATTAAAACTATAGCCAAGCAGTTCAAGATACATTATCGTTTCTTGATGGCATCAGTTCTTCATGCTTTGTCAAAAGAATGTTCAAAATTATATAATAATTCAGCTAGGCAAGGAATATAGAATATACACATATTTTGGTTAAGAAGGTAAAACATTGCATCTTACAAACATTAAATTTTAGAAATAGTTCCATAAAATCAGGGGAAGAATTGTTTGAAGTCTGAAGAGTTAATTACAAAAAGAGGCTTCAGGAAAAGGCCTCTTTTTCCTGAAAACTCCAAATAAATTATTCTACTCTTTAAATATCTTGCCCAGTAATTAAAATTATTTTATTTGTAAAACATTAAAAATCTATGTGCTGAAAAATGATGACTATTAAATTTCATTTTTTTTAATAATATGCATTAGAATTTATTGAAAACACATTTCCATTTCATTTTAAAACATTTTGCCATAAAGCTAAAACATATTGATTAGCAACTGTTACAGATATTTACTCAAGCCTCTGCCATTTGGGCAAATGAATAAGTCCCTCGTGGAAGTGTGAACTTTTCTAATAAAGCTGCTTTTCTTCTATTCTACCCTGGTTGCTTAAGAATCATTCTTATAATTTGATCTCCAAGACCACAGAAGAATATATCTTTATACATCCTTATAAATAACTTGTAAAAATGATTTTAATTTTGCACTTAATGTTAGAAATCATTAAAAAGGAAAATACAGGAAGAAATCACATTTTATAGAAATCCAGACAGAATAAGGTATAATAATTCCTCTAACCTATCTTCCAAAGTTCAAATCATAACAGCCTATAATAATGGACAATGACAGCCAGATGTGCTATTTGAGAATTAGGTACCAAAATTTAAAGTAGAAAACACTTACTCTTAAAAACCTGTTCAGAAGAATGTTAGGAACCTTTGAAAAATGAAAACTAGAAGTTTGAGGCAAGAGAAATTGAACAGCTGGGAACAGGCCAGAGAACAGTATATGGAATTAGCAGCATGGAGAAACATTTGCCTAGACAGCAGCCCAAGATTGCCTGAAGGCTTGGTTGTCAAAATGCAAATGAACAATTGCGATGAATATTTCTGAGGAAGATGAGGGAAAAAATAGTTTATCAGTCTATAGCAGTACGACTTTAAATGATATATATTTGTGAGACATGATTTATCTTCTATCCAATATCTGACACCAACTGTACCTACATCCAAATAAAAGAGCAAGAGAGTAAAAACAGCAAAACAAAACAAATAAAATAGCACATATTTTAATGTGTCAAAGTTCTTAAACACTGAAACACATTTTCTTGAGCTATGTTTCTACTTTTCAAGTCATTTTTGGTTCCAAAGTTGTCATACTTTCTTTCATCTTTTTCAGGAAAATCTTTTTTCAAATGAAACTTAGCAGGAGTGATAAAAGGAAAAAAAAAAAAAAAAAGGCTTTGCTACATGTTGGTTTTCTGTGAAAGATTCTCACTCTGTTCTTGATCTGAAAGAACAATTTTGAATAACCCAGGATTCATAAAAAAAGTAAAAAAAAAAAAAAATCTGGGAACTATCAGTATGGTTCTATATTCAAATATGTGAAAGGAAAGAAAAGAATATGGCCATGACTGAGAGACCTCAGAGTAGGGCACTTAAGGAAATCAGCATGAAAAATAAAGTGCCCATTACCAAGTGATGATTTACTGTATAATTTATGGGAGGGTAAAGTAGGCTTGAAACTGCACTTAGCACCTGGGTGCCATGAAATATAAATTGAGATGAAATGTGTTCATGCAAATCCATTAATAAGAGGTATGATGTTGGTTTCCTTTCTATTTTGTTTCTAGTTTAACAGAGAGCAGTGGTAAGCCTAGGCAAAATTCAATGGCTTCTACTTGATTGTTTCTTTCTTAGACTCATAAGATCTTGGCTTATCTGGTATAATCCCTCTCTCTCTTTTTCTATGTGCATATTTGTAGCTCTTTCTTTCTGTTTCTATCTCTATGTGTTGTCTGTCTCTCTCATCATTGGTTAGGGCTGCGTATTTGGTTTTCTTTAGTTGGCTCTAAGTTGGAAAGAGGGACAAAAATTAGGGAAGCTGTCAGTTACTAATCAAGTCTTGACCATTTGGGGCCAATTGTAACATGTTCTTGTTTGGCTTTCTGGAGAGGGCAGTTACAGTCTGACTTCCTACAAGCTTAATTTACAGAAGGCTGTCTTCTGGGCTGTTTACTGTAAATATGGGGGTTGGTTTCCTGGACAGATTGCTACAGTTTGTAAGTCAGATGCATTTTTATCACGTTCTTGTCATTGTCTGTTTGTATTTTTAGACTCCCAGTACAGATCATAAACAATATAACAAGTAAGAAAACTGCATAGTGAGTAAGAAGGTGATAAATATTGTGGAGGAAATTTAGAACCATGTATGAAAGTTTGGAATACAAAATGGGGGAAGGTATGGGAAAGTTTGCTTTATTAAATTGACTATTAGAGCAATCTTCATTTAGAAGGTGAGACTTAAGCAAAAACTTGAAGAAGACAGTGGATTAACCAACAAATTTCTGAAGGAAGATAACCTGAAACATAGAACAGCTGATGCTGAACCCCTCTAGTGTGTTGATACCCAGTGTTTATATATATAAGATAATCACAGTGCCTCTCTCCAATTTTCTTGAATTCATCCTCTTGGCTTATCTTTCACAATAAGACAGCTATACTTTGAATCGTTCATTATCTTAGGAAGGGGATATTAGAAGAAAAAGCAGGAAAATAAAAAGAGAAGAAAGAGAGAAAGATAACCAGCATAGAAGTAAAGTCATCAACTAGAGATCACTGGTTTACACACAAATAAAGCTTGTCTTTGAAATCTAAGTCATTTTAACTTAAAAATAATAGAGGGATACTTTTCAGATATTTTGAGTATCTCCCACATCATGAGATTAAGGAGTGGATATCTCCACCCAAACAAAATATGTTAGGATAAAGTGGCTTTCATAGATGTTTTGATCTGGGCTTCAAAATGAATAAATAGTACATAAGTAGACTTAAATGCACAATTTCATAAAACTTTCTTCCAAGTGCACTAAAGAAATCGAGTCTGTAAAATAGTTTAGAATGGGAAAAGGGAGAGGAGACTCTGTGGAGACTTTGGACCGTGTCTATAGCATGCTGTCAATCCAAGCAATATTAATCTCCCAAAGGGTAGAAATGGTTTTTTACTCTCTCCCTCAAGTCCAGCGTGGGGTGCTTCAAGATACCTATTCAGAGCACTTCAGAAGTTTTCTCTGGGGTCTGAGCTCCACTCAGGATGTCTGAAGGGCAACATTAGAAAGATGAACAGTTTTTTTTTTTTTTTTCCCATTAAACAAATAACTACATTCATCTTATAAGATAATAGGAGAAAAAATGTTTTTGAGTTTCATGTGGAATAGATTTGGACCATACAAGACAGGGAGCTGGTCTGAGCTATTTTAAGTCCTATACAAGAGGCTTTCATGGGAGAGTTGATGGGACTCCTTTGGGGAGATAATACCAGCTTTAATAAGAGACAGAGTCAGACTTTTCTCCCCATCTTGCAACAGGGCTTGTTCAGGAAAGTACATCTCTTCTTTCATGCCATTCAACCTTACTGAGCTCAAACTGAAGATGGATGGGTAACAACAGCTAATAATCGGAGAAGGGGATATGATAGTAAGAAAGGCTTTTTGTCCACATCTACCTCCCCCTACCCCAGATGCCACAGCAAGCAAACTGCACTGACCACTAACTAAGGAAGAGAAAAAGATCCTGTTTACCATTTAAGGTCAATGTAAAACCATCTATGACTTAGAAGTTATCTGAAAAGTCATGGGGACTGATCAGGTTTTTAGCCACGAGAAGATTAATGCAACCCTCTAAGGGATAAATTTTAAAGGTATAATGGGAAATAAAAGTAAGGTTATATATATATATTTTTTTTTCCTTGCGTTATGCGGGCCTCTCACTGTTGTGGCCTCTCCCATTTGCGGAGCACAGGCTCCGGACGCGCAGGCTCAGTGGCCATGGCTCACGGGCCCAGCCGCTCCGCGGCATGTGGGATCTTCCCGAAACGGGGCACGAACCCGCGTCTCCTGCATCGGCAGGCGGACTCTCAAGCACTGCGCCACCAGGGAAGCCCAAGGTTATATTTTGATTAGGATTCATAAGTTGTGCTCATTGATTTTACTAGATATTTTTGCTTTTTTTAATTGCTTCTGCCTGAACACGTCAGGGTTAGTGTCTTAGAATCATTTCCTGCTTCAGTGATGTCTGTTGGCTGGAACAGACACAGATAATTCTAGTTTAGGTCTTATATCTGTCCAGAACAATGAAAAAGATTGGGATCTGTGTTGGTCAGCCCCCAAGATGGTGCATGAAAATCCTTGCCCCTTTTCATTTCCATTGCACCCTTTTGTAAATCTCCTCCCACCCTGAATAAGACTCACCCTGAATAATGCCCAAAAGGATATTGTGGGAAAGAGTGTGTGTTGCCTTCAATGATAGGTCATAAAGTACATTCTGGCTTCTACTTTTTTAGATTCTTGTTTCACTTTCTTGGGAGGAAGATGGCCACCATGTCAAAAGGCCTATGGAGACATCCTCAATGTAAGGAAGTGAGGTTTCCTTCCAGTAATCAGCTCAGCTTGCCAGGCATGTGTGTGAGCCACACTGGACTGGATTGTTTTGTTCCAGTCATGCCTTGGGATGACTGCCCTCTGTACAATATCTGAGTTTTACTTACCACATGTGATGTTTAGTTTCACGTGTCAGTTGACTGAGCTAAGGAATACCCAAATAGCTGGTAAAACGTTATTTCTAGGTGTGTCTTTGAGAGTGTTTCTAGAAGAAATTAGCATTCAAATTGGTGAACTGAGTGAAGCAGATTGTCGTCCCCAATACAGGTGGCATCATCTACTCCGTTGAGGGTCCAAATAGAACAAAAAGGTAGAAGATGGGTGAATTCATTCACTCTCTGTTTGAGCTGAGGTATACATTTATTCTACCCTCAGACATTGGTGCTCTTGGTCTTTGGGCTTTTGAACTCAGTTCAGGACCTACACCATCAGTTCCAACCCTCTCCTCCCAAGCCCCCACTCTGATTATCAGACCTTTGGACTCAAGCTGAATTGTCCCATTAACTTTCCTAGTTCTCCATCTTGTAGATGGAAGATCGTGGGACTTGTTAGATTCCATAACCACATGAGCTAGTTCCTATAATAAATATTTCTATTTATTTAGTTATCTCCTATTGGTTCTGTTTCTGGAGAGCCTTAATACATTGGCATAAGCAACCTAGGGCCAGTATCACCCAACTAAACTACATGTAAGTTCCTGACCCTCAGAAACTGTGAGATGTTTAAGCCACTAAGTTTTAAGGTAATTTATTACACAGCTATAGAAAAATAATGCAGGTTTTAATCTTATCTTTCAAGTTTTACAGTCGAAGATGGGTTCCCATTTATGGATGATGGAGCAACGCATTTCAACTCCTTGCTTTATGCAAATAAACTTCTCTAGTTCCCTGCCTCATGTTAAACCTTTGTTTTCATCCCTTGTTTGCATGGGTTTTTAAAATCTAGTGCCTATGATCTAGAACTTCTAGTAGCTCATGCTTGCTTCATCAACAGCAGTTTCCTTTCTATTTCTGGAATGCAGTAATATTCCATTTTTGTACAAAACAAAATAGTCTGGCATCCTGGGAAAAGAGGTTATGTTTTATCAGAGTATTATAACATTTTTAATTTTCCCACCAGGCCAAACATAAGCAGAGGATTAAAACTATGAATCCACTTTCTGTTAATGCAAATCTTACAAGTTTGAATGTCCATCTTTTTAGTGACAAAGGAATGTCACCTAACATCACATATAACATTCCACAAACACCAGCCTTATCACTTTGTGAAGGCCACTTTCCAAAATTACTTTTTCATTTCCAAATTTAAGATTCTGATTCTGTCAGTCTTCCTGATTGCAACAGAGGGTGTTAGGAAAGTGTTTGCAGAAAAAATAACTCCATTAAAATAAGTGAATGTTTGTTTGTAGTGCAGGTTCATGGGACTCCAGTCCAGGTTTACTAGATGAGTTATTAAATTTTCTGTGTGTCAAAATCAATGGGGTTTTAGCTAAAATTTTAATATATTCTGTGTGTATTCTTAGAGAATCTAATTTAATAGACCTAAAAGCCTAGAAATCTGTATTTTAGCAATCAAGAGAGAAAATTTTGATAAAAGTGGAGCTAATGTCCACTCTTTGAGAAATATTGTCAATATTGTTTCTCATATTCATTGACATATATTCCTTTCACTTCTTACCACTGATACTTTAAAAGTCTTTCTCTTTTTTGTGGTTGGTTTTTCTTTGCTAATTAGTTTGGTCTGCTTCTATACGGCTTCCATGATTTTGATAAACAGTGCTATTGTCTTGAAGAGTACAGAGAAGGATAAGAGACAGCAGCAATGATTTATGGATTTATGGGTCAAGAGAGACATTTGTAAATCATGTTTTTGTAAGTCAGAAGCAGCTATATAGTATTTCTGTGAAAATGCAATTAAAATAAATAAGGAATGGGCTTCCCTGGTGGCACAGTGGTTGAGAGTCCGCCTGCCAATGCAGGGGACGCGGGTTCGTGCCCTGGTCTGGGAGGATCCCATATGCCGTGGAGCAGCTGGGCCCGTGAGCCATGGCTGCTGAGCCTGCGCGTCCGGAGCCTGTGCCCCACAATGGGAAGGGCCACAGCAGTGGGGGGCCCGCGTGCCGCAAAAAAATAAATAAATAAATAAATAAATAAATAAGAAACAAGAACGCAAATGTATTCTAATGTAAATAGTAATATAAACAGTAGCAGACTTTTATTCTTGTCTTTGATTAACTACCAAATGTTAACTTTACTATAAATATTAACATTAGAAAATTGATGTCAGGATTGGGAGTATTGGGAATGTTTCAGATAAAGATGAAGATTTTTGATTGAGTCTTGGAGTTGGAAATATCTGTTAATTTATAAAAGCAATTATGCTTCTTACTGCACAACAGGTACATCATGTTCATTGTAAGAAACTTACCTGTTTGATAGGCAACCACAAGTCCATTGCAGCCAATTTGATATGAAGGTCTTAAAGAGACATATGCATTTGTTTTTGTTTTATCTTATCCATATAAATCAGTGTATGGTCACCATAAACAGAGGGAAGAAGCCTTATATTCAGGGTAAGAGAATGTCTATGCTTGTTTCCAGAGAAATATTCAGAAAAAGATAAGAAAAGGATACATACTCTCACAAGTAAATTTTTTTAAAATATATTTGAATACCTTGATATAGGTAAATCTTAGGGAAAATTATAATAGAAGAAAACAATGAATATATTGATGTTCTTGTCATTTTTATATGAAGTACAATGAAATTCTTAATAATATTAATTTTGATATTGGATATCTGCTTGTGCATTAATATTTTGAGGTACCAAATAATTAATAAAATTAGATTGCTTATTATACTGAGAAGATAGAATTTGGAATGTAAGATTGTCATTTCAAGTTTGCACAATTATAGTTTCAGCTATCTGTGGGTAATCTAGAAAGTTTCTGAGTTTTTGTAGTGGTTTGTGATTTTGCTGAGGCGAGGTAAAAAACTTAATTGCCTGTGTTTCAAAGCTGATGTACAGGAGAAAACCACATAGGAAGTGAGCAAACATATTCCACAGGGTATGTCACCATCTGCATCCACTCTTTTGGCCTCTATTAATTATGAAGTATACATTACACTGAGGTAATGAGTTTGAATAGTCTCAAAGGTTTTAAGAACCTATCTTACTCTGTAAGAATCTGAGACTCAGTTTCCTGTTATGAAACAATCTGAATATTAGTATATCTAACTTCAGAATATTCATGTTAGCTGAAAAAAGATAATATATGTGAAATAATAAACCATAATTTCTAATTGCTTTACAAATCCTTATAACCATATCATATAATATCACATATGTGGAATCTAGAAAAATGGTACAGATGAGCTCATTTGCAAAGCAGAAAGAGAGACACAGATGTAGAGAACAAACATATGATACCAAGGGAGAAAGGGGAGGTTGGGTGAATGGGGAGATTGGAATTGACATATATACACTACTATGTATAAAATAGATAACTAATAAGAACCTACTGTATAGCACAGGGAAATTTACTCAATGCTCTGTGGTGACCTAAATGGGAAGGAAATCCAAAACAGAGGGGATATAGCTGATTCACTTTGCTGTACAGCAGAAACTCACACAACATTGTAAAGCAACTATACTCCAATAAGATTAATGGAAAAATCTCTATAATCATACTACGATTTAGAAACATCAAAATAACTTATCAGTAATGCAATTGCAAAATATATCTTAAATTCTTTTATAAAGTATTTATAAATAAATGTTGATTCTAAGTAATAGAAAAAAATTAATTAATTAAAATGTCCTTATAGAGTACTAATGCAGTAGCAAGGTGGGAAGTTGAAATTAGATAAAATAAGACTGTATAATAAAGTGTTATTTTATTAAAGCTAGACTCTATTATAAATATAAGTAATAATATATGCTTTAGAAATATTTTTCCATATAAGCCTGATTTAAGATGCCAGTAGCAATAATGCCTCAATTATCTTACAAATTAACACATTTATAATTTTATAGAATAAAATCTTTAAAGTAGTAGTTACAAATATAAGTCAATCTCAGAGTAGCAAACACCTTTTAACAAATAATTTTAGCTTTTATCCATTTCTTAGAAAACTGTTGTTATATCTGGAACAAATCAAGTATTTTTTAAAAAACTTCAGATTACTACATAGCAGTACCTTTCTGAGTAAAATCAACATTTTTGTAGTACATACTATGTGTTAAATGCTAAACAGATAATGGAGATATTGCGAACAACTTTACCAAATAATCTCAGATGGAAAAAAATGTTCATGTAAAAACACAATTTACCAAATCTGACACAATAATAAATAGAAATCCAGTATAATCCTATACCCAATACAGAAAAAAATAAACTTTAGTTGAAAAGATTCTCACATAACAATTTCCAAACCCAGATTGTTTTGTTGGTTGAAATTATCCCTTCACTTAGGAAAGAAAGTATACTTGTTTGTAATAATTCTTCCATATATTAACATTTCTTAACTATTTTATGAGACCAGTAAAATCTTGATACCAAACCCTAATAAGAGCACAGCAAGGAAGAATGATTGCAGGACCATCTTGCTTGAAAACATAAAATATGAAAATTAAAAATAATAATAAAGATTCAAATCCAGCACATTATAAAATTTCTAATACTTCATAAACAAGTTGGACTTATTTGAGAAATGCAATATTCTTTTCAATAAAATCAATCAAGTAAATCTAAACACCCTTAGAATAAATGAAAAACTCTCTTTCAATAGATGCTGCAGGGACTTCCCTGGTGGTCCAGTGGTTTAGACTTCATGCTTCTTCTGCAGGGGGTGTAGGTTTTGTCCCTGGTTGGGGAACTAAGATCCCTGCAGGCCATGTGGCACAGCCAAAAAATAAAAATAAATAAAAATTTAAAAATAAAAATAAAGTAGCTATTAAAAAATGCTGCAACAGCAGTTTTATAAAGTTCATAAGAGAACTATGTATGTAATATATTATGTAATATATGCATATATAATATATTGTGTTATACATAATATGTGTTGTAAAATCCGTAACATAAAATTTGAAGACCAAGATAATGTATATAAAAACTAGGAAGTGAAGTGGGTATTCTTAATCTGATAAAAATCTATTTAATCCTTCCCTCCTAAGAATAGGAATGAGACAAAGATACGTGCTCTCATTTCAATGCAAAATTTTACTTTAGATCTTAAAGGAAACAAAAGGCAAAAAAAAAAAAAGAAAAAAAAGAAAAAACCTATAAGACTGGAAAGAATGTAATCAGTTTGTCATTATTTATGTTCAAATGATTTTGCATTTATACAATCCAGAAAACCTGGAAGAAATCTTAGAAGAAGTATTATAATTAAAAAGGAAATTCAACAACTTCCCTTGATATAACTTAAAATCAATGGCATTCTTAAATGGCAACTGCATTAAGTAAAAAGAAATTAAATGATATAATTTAAAGTAACATCAGACACATCAAATAGACTTTTGATTTCCAGCTATAGTAGAGTGAAGAGTTTAGCAAATTATCTCCTCTAAATACAAGAATAAATTTTAAAAACTGGAAAATATGCCCCGTCAAAACCCATAATATCCCATTTCTGGAAATTGAACAAGGTAAAACTATAATAAGTGTTTTTTCGAGAAAAGACTACTAAATAATGGGTAAGAACAGTAGAAGTCTGTAGCCTTCTTTCCTGGAGACTTACACAACCTCTGCCCTGTCAAGCTTGATTTTGTAATATTACTATATTTGGGCTGGAAAAGGGAAAAAAAAATGCAAGCTTCACTGCCTAGGGGCAGACTTGATTTGGAGCAGAAGGTGAATACCCAGGCTTGATTGTATCATCAGTAGATGTAGCAAAATCTGTAGTAAACAATGGGGAAATCTTACGACTCTGTTAGTCTGGGATTAGCATCCCTGTTGATTCAGTGAATAATCTAGCCAGAAATTTAGCACGGAATCTTTGAAATTAGAGAGATATAGAAGGCTATGTATGTGTTTCACACATCCTTGGCTAATTGTGAAGCTATGTACATGTGCAGGGGAGATCAGGGATGGTCCAGGGAAAAGTAAATGCTGAGCAAGTGTTGAAAATGTCCTCCACTTTGAATATGTTTTTTAACTCACACACAGATTTATTGGCAGAGATTAGAAGCCTTATAAATTCAAGTTGTTTAAGTACAACTTCTTTCCAGTTCTGAATTAACCACTAAGCTGTGTAAACAAAGCAGACACACCAAGGAAGTCAGGATAAAAAAATACAAAAAGAAAAAAACAGAAATGATATCACCAACCATACAGTGCAGGGAGACAAATTCCACAGATAAAGTCCAAGCAAGTTACTGAAATAGATAAATAAATACATAAATAAATTAATAAAATAAAACTAAACAAAATTTTAAAGCAGCAACAACTACCACAAGGGAGAGGGGTAGCAAAATTCAGAGTTGCTACAAAATAGTATATGAAGTGTCTGGTTTTCAACAAAACATAAGATATGTAAAGAAAAAGTATGGCACATACTCAGGAGAAATGTATTGAATAAGAACTCTGAGTGGATCCATATGTTAGATTTATCAAACAAAGCCTGAGACTCAGATATTGTAAATAAATTCAAAAAAATTAAGAAAACTGTTTAAGTAAATAATGAAAATTAAAATTATAATACTTCAAAATAAGGTATATTAAGAGAAAAATAGAAACTATAGAAAATAACCAAATGAAACATATAGAATTTAAAAATACGTGTAATAATAACAATGTATAATGAGGTTTATAAAATATGTAGAATTAGAATGTATTAAAAATGCAAAGCACTGGAAGAAATGGAAGTACACTTAAAATGAAATTAGGGCCTCCCTGGTGGCGCAGTGGTTGAGAGTCCGCCTGCCGATGCAAGGTACACGGGTTCGTGCCCCGGTCCGGGAAGATCCCACATGCCGCAGAGCGGCTGGGCCCGTGAGCCATGACCGCTGAGCCGGCGTGTCTGGAGCCTGTGCTCCGCAACTGGAGAGGCCACAACCGTGAGAAGCCCGCGTACAGAAAAAAAAAAAAAAAAAAAGTAGATTCTAATAAGCTAAAGTTGAGTAAGTAAAATGAAACAAAAGATGCACTTTGTAAAATATAGACATATACACCTAGTAAGCCAATCTAAGAGACAAAATGGAATACTACAAAGTATACATTTAATCAAAGAAAACTCACACACAAGAAACAGAAGGAGGGTAAGCCTAAAACCAAATGATATTAGTTTCCTAGAGCTGCTGGTACAAATTAGAGCAAAATGGGTAGCTTAAAACAACAGAAACTTATTCTTCTACAATTACAGTTCTGGACACTTGGAAGTCCAATATCAAGCAGGGCCATGCTCTCTCCAAAGTCTCTAGGGAAGCATCCCTCCTTGCTTCTCCCAGGTTCTGGTGGTTGCCAGCAATCCCTGGCATTCACTGGCTTGTGGAAGAATAACTATGATCTCCTCCTGCATCTACACAACGCAGTTTTCCCCTTGTGTGTCCTGTCTCTGTGTCCAAATTTCCCTCTTCTTATAAGAACATCAGTCATACTGGATTTAGGGCCACCCTAATCCTGTATGAATTCATCTTAACACAATTACATCTGCAAAGATTCTATTTCCAAAACAAGTCATATACATAGGTTGCAGGTGGGTATTAATTTTGGAGGGAAACTATTCAGCCCCAGCACACCAACTATACCTATAATTACATTACATAAAAATAATTCAAATACTCCAAGTAGAAAACTAAAAATGCAAGAAAGGGTAAAAAAGCAAAGACTAACTGCCAGCTGTCCTTAGGTAACACAGTATAAAATTATACTAAAATACTAACCATAAGAAAGCTGAATTAGTTTTTTTAATATTAGACAAAGTTGACTTCAGAAAAAGGAATATTACTAAAGACAAAAGGAGCATTTTTAATAATAAAAGCTTTAATTCATTAAGCAGACATAATAATGCAAAGTGTATATGTTCATAACAACAAACCTTAAAAGTATATGAATCAAAAGATGACAGATCTGAAAGGAGAAATGGACAAGTCCACAAGCATAACTGGATATTTTGGTACTCTTCTATTAGCATTGATAGAAAAAGCAACAGATAAAATTCACTAAGGGTATAGAAAACTTGAACAATATTAATGACACTTGACTTAATTGATATTTTAGAGCATTAAAAACCAAAATGCTATAATACACATTCTATTGAAATGCACATGCAATATTCATCAACCTAGTCAATAGAAGGCCATGAAACAAATCTGCAAATATGTAAATGCATTGAAATCAAAGAATATGCTTCCTGACCACTGAAGAATTAAATTAGAAATCCATAAAAATCATATAAAAAAACACAAATATTGAGAAATTAGGCCAAAGACCTAAAACAACTCATGTGTTTCAGTAGGCAAAGATACCTTAGGAGATAAAAAGCTTAAACTACTTTAAAAAGTGCTTTTTAAAATTTAATAAAATAAAAATTCCTTTTTAAAAATATTAAGAAACTGATAAAATATGCTTCAGACTGGCCAAAAATATTTGTGAAATAAATATATGAAAAGGGAGCTGTTTGTAAAAATAATATGAAAACCCCTTAAAATAGAATAATGAGAAGATAAACATTCCCTTTAAAAACATGCAAAAGACTTGAACAGGCACTTCATGAAAGATACATGAATAGTCAATAGGCACATGAAAGGTGGTAAATGTCATTACACATCAAGAAAATTAAAATGATAATAATATGCTATTACACACCAACTAGAACTTCTAAAATTATCAAGTATTGCTGAGCGTGTGGAGAAACTGGAAATCTCATATAATGTTGGTGTGAATGTGAAATGATGGGACTACTTGGAGAACTTTATGGTAATTTCTATAAATTTAAAAATACATTTATTGCATTTCTCAGCTCTTCCATTCCTTCGTTAACCAAGAGTAATGAAATATATGCCCATCCCAATATTTTCTGACATATATTTATAGCAGGCTTATTTTTAATAATAATAATAGCAGGTTTATTACTAACAGCTATGAATTTACAACTACCTCCACCACTACTTTTTGTTTTGTTTTGTTTTCTTATTGTGCTATTTATAGTAAGTATTGTCAACACAAATAATAAATAATCTATAATAGGAATAAAAATGTTTTATTTGAGCTAAACTGAGGATTATAGTCTGGGAGACAAAGTTTCAAGAAGCACTTGAATTGTATTCTGCCAGACTACAAAATGGAGGAGGCTTATATAGACAAAACCCACAAAGTTACATAAATTGTCAAGAATTAGTACTGGAGCTGGCAAGAAGTAAGGGTGCTTGTTAAGCAAGAATTGATTAGGGTCTGAAATGGTTGCATGGTTACAAGACTTTAAGACCACATGTTGCAGCTGGCAGCTGCTAGCAGATATTGTTTTGAGAATGGCTCATGCTGTCCTTGAATCTCATGCAGTTCTCAGTGATACAATAACGTGTCTGAAACCACAACCACAATGGCCACCTGGTTCCATTTTGAATGCTTGAACCACAGTTACTCCATTTTGATTTTTAAATGCATTTGTTTCTTTAATGGTCAAAGCAGATATACAATGCATGTTTGACAGGCCATAAGACAGGCTATTCAAGTTAGCATAAAGTTCAATTCAAATCATGTATAAGCCAGAATGACTTCCCCATACCTCAACATGTGACAATTTCTTTCATCAGCACCCTCAGAATTTTTAATTGTGTTATGCATGGATTTATCTTTTTCTGTGAAGACATAAACTCCTTATGGGAAAAATAAATAAATAAAACCAAACAAATGTTTGTTTCTCATTGTTTATAGAGTTAAAAAAAGTAAATGCCTATATTTGTTGAAAAAATTCTTCTATGTATGAATATGTACATTTTAGGACATATTTTTATAATACTATGTAATTAAAGATTTGGTTCAAAAAAGAGCAAATGAATTAATAGATTATTAATCCACCTCGGTTAACAGGACATACAAAGCTGACTATAGGATCAGTTTGCAATAGGGATGAGAGAGTAAGTAGTTTTCATTGTGCTAAGTTCAAGATACTGTTAGTCATTCAGATGACACTACAAAAAATCATCTTCTTTGAAGCATTTTATCTCTGTTTCCCTTAATGCACTTATTTTTTACTTCTTTAAAAAATGTTTTTTCCATATCTTCATTGCTTTCTAATCACAATTCCTGAGGCTACAGAGTTACAGATTAAGTTTTCCATTTCCGATAATGTATTACTTAATAACTCATCAAAGAGTATCTTTCAAGCAACGAATAAAATGAGTTTCAACAAATACACAAATAGCATAAGATCAGCACCATAAATCTAGATGAGTTACATGAATAAGGATGATGTGTTTGTATTATAGACAGAGTATAGAAACACTGAGAAGCATATTTCAATGGATATTATGACTATGACACTTAAATACAGGAAGCTGAATGTCATTTTAGAATGAGCATAGATTTTGATGATCATTGGAAAATAATATCAAGTATTTACTGAGGAAGTAAGAAAAACTAAATATTTTTCTAAGCAATTAATAGAGATGTCTTATTTGAATATTAAACCTCTGTCATGTGAGCACCAGCTATGTTTTGCAGATGAGGAAACAAAGGCACAAAAAAAATTTATAAAACTTGTCCAGTTTCTCATGGCTGGGAAGTGGTCGGGACAATTTTGAAACCAAGTCTCAGGATCCCAGAGACACATTTTTCATCCCTGTGTTTTAATTGTTGCTTCACTTCACATTATCAGAATTTTTCCCCCACAACACTCATTTACTAGATGACTGGAGGTACGTTATTTAAACTCCACAATTATGCGTGATGTTTTGGGAAATTAAATGAAAGTACGTGTTTAACACACTCTGGTTTATCAGAGACACTCAGAATTCTTAGTCCCCTCTCCTTTTTCTTAAACTCAAGGATGAGAGCTCTTGTTATTTCACATTCTGTTTCTGTCTGGACGAAGTTTCCTGTGGGCTGTCAGAGCTGCTAAATCAGATATCTCTTCATACATGCCACTTAGAAGAGGCAGGAACACTGTCTTCCTGCAGCTCTTGGGCCCTTTAAATACAGAGTGAGAGCCTCTCACTGGTCTCTCTGTGCAGCAGCTCACTGTCAGCATTTCACTGTGGTCTGACCGGCACAGGAGCCTGGAGCTCAGGGATAATACAAAGAGAGAAATGTCTGCTCCCTGACAGACACTGATGGCAGGGGCTGCCACTCCCAGCGGGCTGTGACTTGGGCCACAACCAAACACAGCATGCCACAGGCTGAATCCACTTTGATGAAATTGGATTCTTTCCTCCGTAGGAGGGTTCAGTGGACTCATTTAAATTAGGTTGCAATTCTCACTGGAACAGACAGATCTTGATAACTAATGGTAATTTACATTATTCTTTTGAAATGTAAGAGGTTGTATAGGAATCTTATCCACAGCTACTATGGCAATGTGACTTTAGTCAGAACTGCATTCTGCAATATTTTATTCTGGTTTCTAAAACCATTGTTTTACCTAGAGTCATATTGCTAATTAAAAGAACTATTTCAAAATCTCTCTCTTCCTTATCTCATCATTTCATAGTTCTCTAAACTGAGCTTCCTTAAAGAAACTTTGGTTTCACCAACATTTAATTCTATTGATTTTTTTTTCTTTTTTCTTAGAAGCTCTAGGTTGGTTTAGGGATACACAGAGCACATGGAGCAGAAAGAGACAAATCATATGTGATGTGGTAGTTCATTTTGTATATAAGAAAATGGAGAGTAGCACTAGTTAGCACTTTTTGTTAGTTAAGGGTAAAAACAAGGACTTAAAAGTCTTTCCCTCCAGTCTTGCACACTTTGAAATTTGTCACACACTCACATTCAAGTGAAATGAAAGGTAGAAATTCTGAAGGTAAATTAGCATAGTGGACTCTACTTATGTAGTATCATACGTATTTATGTAATCATAGCTTTTTATAATATACTGGTCAGGTTTTGTAATAGATTAAAAATTAATATTCACTAAGCTTTGTGTAACAGGAATTTATTCTTTCTCATTAAAGGAAATGTTGAATTATGGAGCCAAAGAAAGATAGGCTAGATATGTATTATCAATATCTTTCATTTTAATTTCAAAGTTTTTTTTTCATTTTCAAATATGTAATGGAGGTTGTGAAATGCTATTTTAACATGTATCAAGATCTAAACTGATATTATAAGTTGGAGGGTAGTTTCCCAGGTAAGCAAAGTGAAACTTCAAAAGTAAATGTATTAATTTCTGTGCAGTGAAGTGATCAATCAATGATTTCATGTAGTATTATAATGAAAAAAGTTCAAACATCTATATTTGCCTTTAAAACCTTGTGTCTAAATTTACATATTTCATATCCCTTTTAATAAATAAGCTAAGTTCACACTGTATATCATTACTTATCAGAGGATCTTGGAATAGACCTCAAGTCACTATAAACCTTATAATATTGGCTTTTCCACTATGAAATTTAATCTAAGAATTATGATAACTGCCATAATATTCAAGAATAAAATTATCATGTAAGAAGCAGTGTGGTATTAAAATATTTGAAGAATTGGAGACATGAGAAGATGTTAGATTCCTTTTTTATTCTTTAGATTCAAATGAATTCCCCCTATTTTCACTGAAATTTTTCTAGGTTCCTAGCATAAATATCTAAGATTAGATATGCCTGATAAAAATAAAATAATGGAGATATCTTTTAATATATGAAAACCAGTCAAAACAAAAATGTAGTTTAGATATATATTTAAGAATCTTTCTAAGGTGCCAGGTGAGAATTACTAAAAAACTGCATTCTAGGCAGTCTGTGAAATAAAGTCATATCTTAGATTTTAGATTCTGCTCATGTCATTATTTAAATTTCAGGCTTTTCATATAAACTTTAGCAAAACCCAAAACTTTTTTATGTGTTAGTAGTAGAAGCTCTCTAACATAACATAGTCATGACTTACAGTACACAGTCCTTCAAAATTTGGCTGAAGAATAATGCTATGAAAATGATACCAAAAAATTCTCACACAAAAGGATCAGCAATTTCAAATACTGCCATACTCTGTTTGTTCTAAATCCACATAAATAAAAATGCATAGTTAGGTTAAAAAATAATTCAAACATCAATGTAGACCTGAGAAAACTGTCAATGTGAAAAACACAAAAACAAATAACAGAAGACAAACCAACAGCAGTACCATAGGGGCAGTGGTGTTGAAACTTCTAGGTCTAGAAGCAGGGACTGGGGCCTTGGACTTCAGCTCTTTTTGGACATTGGGTCACAATGTGTTTCATGAAAGATGGATTGCTGAAGCCAGGCTTGAGTCTTAGAGCCCGATTAAGGGGTAAGACTTTCCTGCTTATGAAAGGAGGTAGGACTACAGCTTATAGCAAATGCTGGCCCAAATGAGAGGAAGCAGAAACTCAGGCTCCTGACCAGAAGCTGAGATACACTGCCTTCTGCTCTGGTGTCCCAACAACATATCTCAGTATTCCTACAGAAGATGGGAACTCCCACTAAGAGATGTTGTCATAAACAGAGGACGTGGAGGAGATGGAAGCTTGGATTGTAGGGACCTTCAAAATTATAGAGAGGTAAGAGTGAGGAAGAAGCAAAGGGAGATTTGAAACAAACTCTAAACGTAAAATAACAGAGAGCACAAAAATTTCCCTTCAAAATCTGTGTAAATTTCTGCATACAGGGAGGAGTTTGCTCAATAAACCATTGTTGAATGAATGCTAAAATTGTCATCAACGAAAATAAAATTGGGCACATGAATTCTCAACAGATATATGCACATGAAATAGTTTAAATAATCACTAAACTTTTTGAAATTATCAAAAAGTAAATTATTAAAGAGTACATATAATACAGATCACATATTCTGATTAGAATATCATTACTTTTAATTAATGACAAATATAGTGTGGAGAAAATCCTCTCCACTTGAGAATTTAGAATAGAATATTTCATTATTTCTGGGTTGTAAAAATCATTTCAGCTAAAAGACTGAGCATGCTACATATCAAAAATAGTGGGATGTAGCTAAATCAGTACTAACTGGGGTTTACACTTTGTATATCTTCCACTCTTAAACAATGGAAATAAAATTCTGAGAATACAATATATTCATGGTGTGGAAAGCTGCTCAACCTTGTCAATTTTCAAAAAAATTCATATTGAATCAAGGAGATGACATTTTATATACAACAGACTAGCCAGGCATTAAAATATCAATATTGGCAAGGATGTGGAAAAACCCAAACTCTTTGTCATTCATGTAAGCACACTGATAAGCAACTTAGCATCAAGTAATTTGTTTTATGCTAAGCACACATGTCCATGGAAATTTGTATCAGAGCATTAATTAAGTATACTGTGTTCAAAAAATGAAGTTGGTGTTTTAGCAACACTTTCCTTAGGGAAACACATATACCGAATGCCCTCCAATTTTATTCCTTATTCATATTTGGAAATGTGGGATCCCCTAGCATGATGAAGTTGATGATTATTAATAATAGGCATAAAATGATAATAAGCTAAATGCAAACATTCTCTTGTATTTTAAAATCATTCACTTTCTTTTAAAATACAGAAAAATATGGGGAATGTAAGAAGTACTATCTGTACTTTTACAAGTCAAAAGAATACCAACTATTTCTTCATTTGTATTAAACTGATATGTTTTCAATATCAAAAACTTTGAGATATATAACACTGTTCTTAAATGTTCATAAATTTTGAGTGAGGTATTGTGTTTGTAAAATCAATTGCATCTGGTCCAGAACTCCTTCCTCTCCTTTATTAAACGTAGAAATAGGTTGAATTTCCTCTTTATCCTGAAGGATTATTTATCAGATATATTGTTATAATAGTTGTGGGAAAATATGTTTTAGAATTTCATTTAACATGTAACATCTTACCATTTTAGGAATTTTAAATTGTTCTTCCATTTAAACTCAACATTTTTTTCTTGAAAATAAGATGTTCCTTTGAAAATACAAATGGAAGAAGTGTAATTTTGTGTTTTGTATTAACTTCAAATATTAAACATTTCCTAAAACATGATCAAAACCTAGTAAAACATCTATATGTTATAATAAAGAATTGTATTAAGATTATTAAAATCTCACTTTTATAAAATTACTGTGCTTAGTAAAGTACGCATGTTTTGTAACAAAACTCAGCCTAGTAAGACCTGAGAGATACATCGCTTTGTTAACAGTTGGCAAACTTTTCAAAATATCTGATTCCTACTAATTATGTCTGAAATATAATTTGAAAATTTTCTCACATATTATTTTGTTAAAAATTTTGTACTATATTTTTATGTATGTATATACTGCATATAATTTTTTTCTATGTAAACAACAGGGAAACACATTGCTTTGGTAATGGTCTGCTATTGGAAGATTTCCTTTCAATGATACTGTCCATACACTGGAATTTTGCTTTAGAATTCAAAATGCTTTTGAATGTATTATTCAGTAGTTCTGCAAGAAGAATTAGTTCTAGAAATCTGCTATACAATGTAGTGACTCTAGTCAACAATACTGTACTATGCATTAATTTATTAAAAGTATTTAGGTCTCATGTTAAGTCTTGTTATCTCCCTCTCTCTCTCTCTCTCACACACACACACACACACACACACACAGACACACACATACACACACACACACACACACAAAGGCTCACAAAGACACAAGAAAACTTTTGGAGATGATGCATATGTCTCTTACCTTGATTGAAGTAATGGTTTTATCAACTTGGATACATTAAATAAACACAGTTTTTATCTATCACTTATACCTCAGAGAAGCTGATTTTAAAAAAAGACTTAGAAAAAACTGTGTATGAATATGAGTGTTTTAGACTTTTAATTAGGAGATTTTTTAATAACATTTAAAAACTTTAGAACATGCATGACCTTCCTGTGATACTGTGTAAGTGGATTAAAGTAAGAATATAAAACTTATCTTCATTATTAAAATTAGAAAAATATTAGTTACAGTAAGCAGTGATAAAGTCAGCTTCTTCAAATTTATATACAATGTTTTAATTACTATTATTTCATCATATTAAACCAAATGACTATCCTTTAAAAAGTATGTGTTATATGCTCAGTGCAGTGCTAAGTTATCAAAATAGATTAACAATTTTAATCCACACAACAGCCATATGAATTAATACTCAACTATTCTTGCTTTACAGATAAAGAAATTGGGATTTAGAGACATTTGTATCTTTCCCAGTTCACACAGTCAAAAATTCAACAGCCATTCTTGCCACAAAACACTCTGACTGCTCTGCCTGAGCTTTCAACTACCAGGCTGCATCTTTACTGGTGAAAGAACAGGTGGTGTAGATCTACTGTTTCACGTAGTTATTAAGAAGTAAAATGTGTCATACAACATCTATGAAAACGCTCAAAACATTATATTTAATTCCACAGTTTTACAAAGTCAGCTAAAAAGCAAATGATATGTAAATTTAGAAATGTAACATGCAACAATCTGGAAAAATATAATATTTTTGTAGATTATTAGCATAAATGACACAGAACATTTGGTATTGATAACATTTAGAAAGCCCTTTTAAACAAAGGTAAAAACAAAAACAAAAACAAAAAACTGCAGCATTTCATCCATAACCAGATGGCCAGGCATAGCAAATCAGTAGTATGTAAATAACTTCATTGCAAAGACATAAAAAATGACTAACTACTCCACATCTACTTTATACATAGGTGATTCCCATGTAGACAAGATAAAAATATATACTTTTTATTGTGATTAATGCAGTACTCAGAGTTGCTAGTATCATTTTGAATTTCATTTATATACAGGTATGGGAACAGATGTGTCAGGAACATCTGGATCCTGTGCTAAAATCAACTGTGAAGTATAGTGCATATGCCATTCAAAATGCACATAAAATAAAATGGAAAAATATAGTCATCTGTTAAGGTACTGAAAAGTCAGCACCATTATTCTCCATCTTGATGCATATAGTAAACATCATTTCCTGTAGTATTGTATTAGCAAACATTATATAGAAAATAATTTATATCCTCCAAGTCAGCCAATGTCATATAACAACAAATAATTTTGGAAAGAATACAAGAACACATTCTGATATGGACATAAGTTTATTAGTGACAGTTATATCTATCCTAACAAAAATTTTATCAAAATATTTGCTTCAAAATAACACTTCTGACGTATTACAGAGAGGTTACCAGCCAAAACAGGTCATCCACAGCTAATGATATGGCTTTTATATTTATGCATACGTTATGATTGGCAAGCTGCCAGTAGATATGTGTAAATAATGAACAAAGTGATGAATTTAAAAATTCTAAACCATTGGACCAGGTTGCTGTCTTAATGGCAGAACATTAACTTCCATACCTGGTCCTCATTCTGATAATCCTGAAGTATCTTCATCACATTTATTTACATTGACTGCTCTCAATTTTTTTTTTTTTTTTTTTTGGGTACGCGGGCCTCTCACTATTGTGGCCTCTCCCGTTGCGGAGCACAGGCTCCGGACGCACAGGCTCAGCGGCCATGGCGCACGGACCCAGCCGCTTTGCGGCATGTGGGATCCTCCCGGACCGGGGCACGAACCCGTGTCCCCTGCATTGGCAGGCGGACTCCCAACCACTGCGCCACCAGGGAAGCCCCTGCTCTCAAATATTAACATGAGTAATATAAAAGAGGATTACAATCTTTTGGAAAAAATAAAAAGATTACTTTGTCTGAAGAGTTATTTGCTTTAATAAAGCTCTGCTTTTTTAAATTGCTTCTAGTATTGCTCACTTTAACCTATGTTTTTGAATCACTTTATCTCAGCCCTCACTTATGCCATCCGTGTCTAGTTTATTTCCACTGGCTTATCTTACCCTTAGGTCCTCCATTTTTAAGTTAGGAGCCATGTTGTCTCTTCCTTTGTATGATTCTTAAAAGCAGCTACTTTAGTGGTATGCTCACAGTGAGTATTCAGATTTCTCCTTTAATCGATCACCTGGTTATTCCATAACTTAAGACAGAAACAACTGTTCAATATTCCTTCTGTAATAACCTTTCATGCACTTTTAAGTCATCAATTCACTCTGTAGAATTCTTTTTTTTTCCAAGATGAATAATTTTACTCAAATTAGTTGTGCTTTTAAAATATAATTTAAAGACAGGTGTAGTTGCATTTTTCCAACATTTATTAATTCTAGGAGTTAATTCCTTGTCAAAAAGTCACATTTTTTTTTTCTATTAAAAGAGAACTTCTAAATACTAAAGGAATTTAATTTTCATAGTTTCTTGTATTATTCAAAAAGTATCTCCTATTATTTAACCTTTATTATATTCTTGATTTTTTTCTTCTTATGTATAATAAAACTTCAGATACATTTGACATTTATAGAATATTTGGTTTAGCTTTTGCTATAAATGTTCACAATAGTTTCAAACTTGTAAAATTTACTTTTGAGTAAACTTTAAAAAACTTGAAAGAAAAATCATATTCAGTTAGAGGAGCATATTGCAGATATGAATATTATATCTCTCCTTTTTAAAAGTTTTAACAAGGGTGACACACAAATGCCATATCTGCCATCACTCTAACTTTTTATGTCCATACTAGGGTCTCCTGCTCAGGTATAGTACATTCAAGTTAGAGTCAAGCTTGGTCTTAAAATCTTTCCTATAAAGTGACTAAAAATGACTACCAATGAATTGGATTTTGTGTTTTAAACCAGCTGTTTATACATTGGTTTTCTTAATCATTCAGGGAACTTTGTCATAATATATGCTTCTAGGTCTTCTCCCTGAAGATTTTGATTCAACGAATCTGGGATCTGCATTTTGATAAAAATCCCCAATTAATCCTTAAAGAGTCAGATTGACATACATTTAAGGTCAACATTTAGGAATATATGGCTTGAGACACTCAATTCAATGATCTTCTCTTTGAATTTTTATTTATTTACTTATTTATACATTTGGTTATCATTTGTTTTTATTTGCTCAATTAACATTATGGACTGAATGTTTGTTTACCCACAAAATCCATATCTTGAAGTCCTAATCTCCAGTGTGGTTTATTTGGAGATGGGGATTCAAAGGAAATAAGTTAGGGACCTGATATGATCGTTGTAGTATTCTATAGGAAGAGTACCCGAATGCTCACTCTCTTTCTCAGGGTGTCTGCACCTAGAAAAGACCAAGCGAGGACGTGACAATAAGATGGTCATTTGCAACCAGGAAGAGAGTGCTCACCACAAACAAATTATGCTGGCACCTTGATCTTGGACTTCCAGTCTCAGGCACTGTGAGAAAATAAATTTCTGTTACTTAAACCACCTAGTATATGGTATTTTATTATGGCAGACTAATACAAGTAACCAATAAGATGGTGATTTCTATTATCCTTTGTGTTTTAATCATCCTATTTGTAATAAAGCTTTTTTCTCATTTCCGAAAAGAAGGCTTCCCTTTTCCTTTTAGTAATCTAGAGGGGTGAAGCATAAAAAATGAATAAAAACAAAACATATCTTGGAGATATCAACCAAACAAATAGTTATTGGACAAAGGTGGTCAAAAGTTATAAGACAAATAAATAGTGTGGATGTAATGTGCAACATGATGGCTATAATTAACAATGCTATCATATATTTAAAGTTTCTAAGAGGGTAAATTCTAAGAATTTCCATCACAAGGAAAAAAATTGTGACTATATGAAGCAATAGAGGTTAACTGAAGTTACTGTGGTAATCATTTCACAATATAATATCAAGTCGTTGAGCTGTACACGTTTAACTTATACAGTGTTGTATCACTTACATCTCAATAAAACTGGAAGAAAAAAAAGAAAATAAATTTATTAAGCAGTATGAAAATCAGAGATTTTTTATATGAATTCGATCTCATCCAAATTGACAGGAGTTGGGAGATGATAGTATGAGGGGAAAAAAAAAAATGGAATGAAGAAGTCAGTGAATCAAAGAAAAAGTTTGTACTGTTGAACAACTCAGAACTACAAGAAATCAAGCATATCTGGCAACTGAAGAAAAATGGAGGGGGAGGTAAGGAATGTCTGAGCAAGGTCTATGGAAATTTCCAGCTCTTGGAAAACTTTTTTTTTTTTTTTTAACCTTCCATATCACATGTAAGTTTTACTCTTGGCCATCTATAATCCAAAATCCTAGGGAGGGGATTCATGGAAACAACACACAGCCTTAGCTAAATTGACACAACATAAACCAGCACAGGAACAAACAAAGAAAATTGCAATTCATCATTCTTTCCAAGTACAGGTTAATTTTTTCTTTTGATTCTTCACAGTAAAATAGAGTATAATAATAAAGCACTGACTTGGGAGTCAGAAAAATGGTGGATAATGCTATTGATTCCTTGAATAGCTGTATACCACAATGCAGGTCTTTCAACATTTTCAAATTAAACATTTTCTTATATGAAATGAAGTTATTAAATTAAAGATGGCTGAGGTTCTTTCCTGGGCTAAAATTGTATTATTCTCTTTATCATTGTTCTTTGTCTCTTTGTTGACCATAGCAAAGGAAATCTAAAAATATGGTTAGTTATTGGAGTCTTCAATAGATTAAGAAAGCTGGAGTCAACCAAATGCAATGTGCGCTGTTTATCCTTGACACTTGTATATTACATGCTCTTCAAAGCCTTACATTATCCTGCTTTATCCCGGAGAAGGTTTGCTTTACTAACACATTCAGGCCTGTGCTTATTCCTCTACAATATCTAAATCATTGCTGATTGTGATATTTCATTAATACGCACCCAGTTTTAAAAGCCACATTTGTAAAAGGTGTTACAGAGTATGAGAATTTAGAAAGTAATATTTTACTTCCATTAGAATAAAACCAAAAATACTATACTTACTTTTAAAATGTCATATTATGTTAAAATTCTTTCTCATTAATTTTTTATTAAAATTATTTAAATTAAAATTTTATTGTTATGATGAGAATAGACAAATCTTTTACAAGTGAATCCAAGATAATTCATGAAGACACCCAACCCTCAAGAAGGTGGAACTGTTCTTCCTCTTTTGAGTGTTGGTTCTACTTTGTGACTTGTTTTGAAACTGTAGATTGTAAAATAGGGGACAGGGGTAACTTTCCAGTGGAGAAAACTGACAAACACTGCTTCCGGCGAGTAATTGTTAACATCATCAACGATGAGCTCTTTTGGTAGCCTGTACTTCCAGGATATGTGGTGAGCATGGTACTTTACCTCTGTGGTTTTCCTCCCAATCATACAGCCTTAGTTTAAACCCCAGTGGGAAACATCAGGTAAATCCTGATTAAACCACGTTGTACAGAATACCTTATACGTACAGCTTAAAATTGTTGAGTTATAAAAAACAAGAAAACTCTGAGAAATGTCACAGCCAAAAAAGCCTAAGGAGACATATGATTAAATATAATCTGTCCTGGAACAAAATAAGAACATTAGAGAAAAACTAGTGAAGTCTGAATTGATTGTGGAGTTTAGTTAATAGTAATATACCAAGTTTGACTCCAGAGTTGTAACAAATATATCATGAAAATATAAGATGTTTAAAATAAAAGTGATTAAGGGCATGTGAGAATTCTGTACTGCCTTTGCAATTTAAAACTAAAGTTTATGACAGATTATTAGATAAGATGTGTAATTATTTTATTTTTATTCACTGAATAAACATTAAAGGCTTGCACTTATACCTCTACACACATTTAGACTTGATTCTTAAAACAAACAAACAAATAAACAGAACTCATCACTTGCAAGTATCGGGTCCATATTGTTTTACAGTAATAGTTAATTGAAGAGGATTGTGTTTTTCCTTTATTTATTTATTTTTTTTAACATCTTTATTGGAGTATAATTGCTTTACAGTGTTGTGTTAGTTTCTGTTATATAACAAAGTTCATCAGCTATATGTATATGTATATCCCCATATCCCCTCCCTCTTGCGCCTCCATCCCTCCATCCCCATGACATGGGCCATGCGGTTCACCAGAGTTTCCATCCAACACATCCATCTCATTTAGTTTGTCTTCCTAGTCCTTCAGGCATTTGTATCTTAGCTATAATCAGGGTAGAGAGATTGTATATTATACCAAAGTTGGAATATAGTTTCATAAAAACTGTAAAAGTGTTTTATATCATGTGAACAAAGAGTAATTAACTCCTTCAAATTCTAATTTTTTGATTGTGCTGAATTATGCTTCACAGAAATATTATTCTTAGATATAAATGAGAGTGTGTCAAGAAGAAATGTGGGACTAGAGCAGGATAGGCTGAGATGATAGAAGATAAAAAATGTTGGTTATCAAAATGTTAGCTAGAACTCAGTCATAGAATAATGTTTCCTAATTTTAACTAATCACCATATCACCTGAGAATTTGTTAAAAACACAGATTCCCTAAAACAGTGTTTCTCAAAATGAGGTCCAATTAATATTATAGCATTACTGGGAATTTTTGAGAAATTCAAATTTATGGAGCCCTACCTCAATCAACTGAACCACCAACTCTGGTGACAAAACTCAGAAATCTCTCTTCCCAAATCCTGCAGGTAATTCTGATTTCTGACTTAAGTTTGAGAACCACTTCCCAAAAGATTTGACTTAGTTATCTTAGGCAGAATAATATTTTATCTAGCATTTATTTAGGGTAAATGTAATAAAGAGTGTGGGAAATATTGCCTGTGTAAAGATGCAAATTCTGTGGATAGAGAACTGTGGATCCATCATCCTATTGGTTAACTCATAGAATACAATAAATTTACTTTGGTACAGGATAGTGAAAGATTAATTATTAAAGAACAAGAAAATACATCTACATATAGTGCTTATCAGTTGATATTCAATCTAGATTACTCTAGTCAGCAGCTACTTCTATATCTTCCTTTTAAAACTACCTTTGAGCCATTATACAGTAAGTATGAAGAAGTATCTGTCCATTTCTTATGTCATCTTATGTCTGTGAACAGAAAAAAAATGTATTTGGGCAAATTTACACAGAAGTTTTGGAAAATCTGTATTGTCATTAATATGTACCTTTTAAATTTACAGATATTCAGCTGCTGTATTTATTAGAGGATAATCAATATATATTAAGCCTAGAACTATGATCATGAATTCTGACCCAGGAGCATTGTGCAGTTAATTCCTCCTTCTAATGAGTATGATTTCAACAACTAAAAAATTCATTAACAATTTATGATGGAATACAATTTAAATCTTTTCTAAATTTAAGTATAATTTTAGTTGTAATTTAAAAAAATCAAATAATATTTTTTGTTTTTTAGAAATTTTGTAATAATAACACACATGGATTGTTTTAAAAGAGTAATTTGAATTAAGTAATTCCTGTTAAATGATAGATTTTTCTGGAATAATTTAACTTATAGTGGTGGTTTGATTTATTCATTTTTCTCTATTTAGAGATGAAAATAGATCTTTGAGATACTGCAACTGGCAGTTGCATTTGGATGCTGCTGATGAGAACTTTGGCAGCTGGAGAAGCTGTGGTTGCAGTGGGCTTCCCAGCGCTGTCTCCTCCCTGCCCTGGTATTTCAAAGGAGATTTAGACTGTACAGGAGACACAAGCCAAGATGCTTTGGGCAAAGCTGTGAGGTGACAAGGAAGATGAGACAACTTTCTGCTAATGAGGATCTGGGTCTAATGTAATTCTTTAATAAAAACTAAAAGACAGAGGGGTGACGATATTTTTTACTTAAAGCTAAAGGAAAGAGTTATTCTGGTTGTAATTCTACTACACAAGTGCTGTTTGCTCAGCATGGCACTTAAGGAAAAAGGTGGGTTTTCTCTAGCTTTTTAAATATAATACCCCCCGCTCCCACACATATACACAAACACTTAATTTAGGATCAATATATAATTAAATTAGTAGTGTTCTTTGTATTTGTTTATATCTTTTTGGTGGTAAAATCCTGATATATTTATTTTCCAAACAGAATATACTTTTAAAAACGAATCCGAATTGTATCTTGTCCATGGATTTTTATTTGGGGAGTAATCATTCCTGTTTTCAAAATAAGGAAAGCAGTTTAATTGACAATATAACCGTATATGGGAAAAAAACAGTATCAGACAATATCATGCAGGATTATCAATCACTTCGTACCCATAGCCTTAGTATCTTCCTTGACCCTCAGTTCTTTTTGAGTTTTTCTTTATTTCTTGCAGACCGAAACTGCATTTGCTTCCATCCTCCCTGTGCTTTTTTTTTTTTTTTATCCTCCCTGTATTGATAAACATTTTCCTTCTTTTCTTTTTTTGGAGGTCCTACAGATTGTCTTCTTACAATGTTTAACAGCAGCTGAGCTTTTTTGCATTCATCTTTGCCTTTGTGTCATTGTGAAGGTCAAAATCTGTCGGGCTGCAGCACGTGTACTCTTAATAAGGCTTTCTTTTACTTCTTTCACCCTCAGGCGCAGCACATAATTCCTCATGAATGTCTTCTGTCACAAAGAAATACCAGGTCTCAAAAGTACTTTAAAGGAGGGGTTCGGTGGCTTAGTGGATAAAACCCGTGACCCTTTACCTCAGAGAATATGGCTTAAATTCAAACTTTCAGTGTCAGTGAAAAGAGATTTATGGAGTTACTGATATTACCTGTGCAGAATGTTCTAGAGTAAGACACAAAACATCTATAATAAAAAATCTCAAGCCTAAATTTTCTTGAATCACCACTCATCTCTAGAACATATAGCTTCGGAATTTAAAATTAGGGTTGCTTTGTAATCCTGAGTTATTTATTATTGATTCTGCTTTTCAGAGTCCTCATCTCTGCGCTCTTGTTAATTTCTTCAGTCTCATTAGAAAATATGAGATCTGTAATTAAAACCAAGGTCTCTATGTATTTTAAAAAGGAAACCACCTTTTCAAAGAACAGTATTTGTCAAGCGTGCCACTCTTAAAGTGCTCTCTTTCATCCAAGGTAAAGAGAAGAGGTGTATTTCTCATAGGAACTGGACATCTGCCAGTTCCTATGAGGAATACACGTATTCTCACAGGAATATGCAAAAGTTTTCCTGTGAGAGAAGCATCTATAACTGATTTATTTGGTGGTGCCTGGGT
Source organism: Lipotes vexillifer (assembly GCF_000442215.2). NCBI lineage: Eukaryota > Metazoa > Chordata > Mammalia > Artiodactyla > Lipotidae > Lipotes > Lipotes vexillifer. The sequence continues at coordinate 493,074 of NW_006769915.1, forward strand.
TTTCTCAATTTCATCTAGGCTATGCACATGTTCTGCTAGAGATGAAAAATAATTATATTAGAGTACAATGCATAGTGCAACCTCTTCAGTTCTGTGTGAAAGAATCTATATGTTAGCATTTGCAGATCCTGAACATAATACAGCAAAGAGGACATTTGCATATGCAATCTGTAGTGGAGCCTTGAAAATAGGTCAGACCTCTCTTTACATGAGAATGATAACAAAGAAACCAGGAATGATGTTAAAACATAGGTTAAAATGGCGATGTCATGTGCTGTATTAAAAACCAAGTATTGTATTAATCACATTCTTTTCTTGTGACTGTATTAATGCTATCATACCAATGTTATGTTGGCTACAAATGAAGTAAATACATTCTATTACTGAATAAATGGTGTAAAATTTTATGACATATAATTGTGTAAATAATTTTTGAAAATTAAGGTCTCACAGAGCTTGGAGTCACCTTCATGAGATTAAGCAAAATATTTTTGTCTTGTAGTTTCTCACTTAAAGCCTCTTGTTTTAGCATGAAAAAAGCAAGACATAGCCGTGAAGATGGAAATATATATTTTATCTACCTTTCTTTTTGAGGGAGAAATGTTATATTTATCCAGAAAATATTTAACTGAAAACTGGGGACTTGGTAAAGAGGGAAATAATAAAAACAGAAAATGTTTTTAATAGGCAATGTTGTAAGAAACAGTTTTCATAGATTAATAAATTAATAATATTGAAAAACATTTTTCAAGTTGGAAGAACACATTCATTGAAAAAGTCACTCAGGTAAGTTGAAGGTTATTTGATGCAAATCATCCCAAATTAGAAATCTCTTATAATCAATTCTACATCTGTCTATTAAAAGCAACAACCATCATCCTTTGAAACTTTCACTTTTTTTTTTTTTTTTTTTTCAGTTGCGGGCATAATGTTTTCACATGTGTTTCACTCATGGTGTGCCAGACACAGCTGACTTACACTTTCTAAAAAAATTGCATTCTATGATGTTTCTACATTAAACAACCTTGGTGGAAGATTTAACACCATGGAAATTAGCAAAAACTTCAAACAAGCCCCTTTACATTCTTTGGAGAGCTGGATGTTAAACATTTACCAGAACACCATTTCTTTGACTTCAACATCTCTGTCAAATATTTTTTATATCTGTGTGTCATTTTCAGGGAATTGCAGACTTTGTAGAATGAATGCATTTTTCACATGCTGAAATACTCTGAATAAGGTGGGGAGTACAGATGGCTCACATGATTCTGGAGTCTTAGAAGTCTCAAGATCTGTATTCAAAAAGCTAGAGACTCAGAAAAGCCTGTGATGTAGTTCCCATCTAAGTCCAAAGGCCTGAGAACCAGGAGAGCTGATGGTGTAATTTCTAGTTTGAGGGTAGAAGACCAATGTCCTAGCTCAAGCACTTAGGCAGGAGGGGTTCCCTCTTACCCATCCATTTGTTCTATTCAGGCCCTCAGTTGGTAGAATGAGACTCATCCATGCTAAGGAGAGCAACTTGCTTTACTCAGTCTACCTATTCAATTATAAATCTTGTCTAGAAACATCCTCATGGACACACCAGAATAATATTTAACAAAATGTCTGAGCATCCAACAGTTCAGTCAAGGTGACAAAGAAAATTAAGTATCAAGAGAATTTATAAATAGTAATGTTTCCCTCACAAATTTCATTTGGTAATTATGAACTAATTTGCACTATGAGATGATGAATGTCTTTCCATAGGTTCAAATTCCTTTTTCTCAGTGATCTATATGTTCTTTCCGTATTTTTCATTATTGGCAAATATTAATGCAGATAGTCTTTCTCCTTATAAGAATAAAATTTCATTAATATCTCAACCTCTTTAAAGATTCAATGAAAAAAACCCAACAAACCCAAATCATTTATTGCTAATAGAGAAACAATGAGATTAAAAAAGTTTAATAAAATTGGTAATGTATTGTTCTATAGCTACCCTCTTTTCTGACATCCCTTTTAATCTACATAACTGTTTTAAAATGATTTAATATGTTATAATTTTCTAAGTCTTGATTATATGTAAGTCATTGTATCTGTCTGGATAACAGCTGCTTCAGCACAGCTAACTACTGCTTCCACTATTTTCCTATAGATCTTCTTAGTACATTTTCCACATGGAGAAACAATTGATTGCTTTCTCATTTAAAGCCATAACTTCTGAGTGAATTTCATGCTATATTTTCCCATCCATATCTTGTATCAAGTAGAGCACTGACAACTAGAATGTTCTTAATTGACATTTGAAGAGAAAAACAAAGGGATGAGTTTTTAAATCTGAAAAAATGATTTATTTTAAGTTAATTCAGTAGTTATATTCTTTTCAAAATAACACTGCTGCTTAATCAGTTAATAAGTAGTATACTGCTGAGACAGGAGGGAAGGGAGCAGGGCACAACTGTTGAAAGACTGACACAACTGTTGAGAAAAACAGGATATGACAAAAACTGGTTGGAACCAACTAGGCCCAAGATGATAGAAGACTGGACTTCCCATAGACCTTGAGCCTCATTATATGCTCATTGTAATACATTAACATGCTAAATGACACACCCACAGGTGCCATGACATTTCAGAGGCTGACCATAGTAGGTCAAAAAGTGGGTGGTGGCCCAATTCCTGGAAATCTCCACCTCTTTCCTAAAATAGTTGGAATAATCCTCCCACTTGCTAGCCTATGAAATTCCCCAGCCCATAAAAGCCAACAACCCCTATGCTCCAGGGCAGCTCTCATCTGCTGAGACAGTCCTGATTCTGCCTATGAAATGTGTATCTCTCTAAATAAACTTGCTTTCCCTTTAATTTGGCTTGCTCTTGAATTCTTTCCTGTTCAAAGCCAAGGATCTTCACTTGGCAGCAGGTCTTGGGAACTCGCCCAAGACCTGGGACATGACCATTCCCTCACTGCCCCCTTCTCCTGCAATATTACTGCTGAGATTACATGTTTGAGGTCTGTAACTTGTATATTGTATACGAAAACAATCAGCTACTCCATGGAATTTTTTTAGTTTTTTTTTTGCTTTACTTGTGTTTGTTATAACATTGTATTAAAGTTTATGTATACTTGAAAAATGATCCCAGTTTTCTGCTAAAAAAAATACTTCTTATCTATATTTTGGAATTAACTATATATTTTAACTGACACCGAGCAACACCCTGTAGGGCCTTCCTGGGTACAAAAACCTTTCAGTGTCCCCTGTTTCTTTTTTGCAGGAAAAAGGCTTTATCCTCTTAGACCTTCCATGAGTACCAAAGGGAAGATTCAAGCAGTTGTTAATCAGAGAAACGAAGGAATGTTTGAGAAACAAAAGAGGATCAGTCAAGAAACAATAGTGCAGCTGTGGGCCAGGGTCCTGGCTCCTTCTCCGGGAATATACACAGCAATATATTTTTGAGTTCTATAGAAACTAAGGCTTTCCTCAGTGGAAGTTGAACACAGGAGTCCTGGAACACCACCCTGTTACTTTACCACCAATCAGAAGAAAGTCACACACCCTATAGTCCTTAACCCAAATTTTGCCTATAAAATCTTCTCCTCGGGTAGTTTGAGTCTTTTGAGTGTAAGCCACTTGTTCTCCATTCTTGGCCCTGCAATAAACTTTTCTCTGCTCCAAACTCCAATTTTTTGGTTTGTTTGGCCTCACAGTGCATTGGGTACAGGAACTTGCATTCAATAACATATCTTCAAAGTATTCTGAAGGATTCCTTGATTCTCTGAGAAACTGGCTTCACAGTATTTTCCCTATGTTAATAGAAGTCCAGATTTTCCTACACAAAGCCATTTCCCACTACAGCTTTATCAAAACATTCTACCATATTTAATCACTTGAGATTCTAATTCTCACCTTTTCTAAAAATAATTTGTTTCCCAATGCTGTCTATCAATGTTTTTTAGATTATTTCTTTCTCTCTCTATCCCTCCCGCTTGGGGCTTTTTCATAACATCTGGCTGAATCCCAAATCTTGGTTCTTCCCTGAACATTGCTTTGCAGATTCCCCATGGATCTTTGGATGGGTGTCAAGACACACTGCCCAGGTCCTCCTTTCAGAATCAAGGCACTCCTCCCAGCTGCTGAAAGTGTACTTGCTGCTAATGACTGTCAAGAACTATGATGGATCTGAGATTTTACTCTACTTGCAAGCTACCAAGTTAGCCTGTCAAAGTGTCATGAATACTAGTAGAAGACACAAGACTTCTGATTCAGTTACAAAGGATATTTTATTATTCAGTGCAATTGTAATAGTTAACATATCAGCACCATTTCCCAAAGCATGGCATAAAGAGAGAAAGATGATATGTATAAATGTGTTGAGTTGCATCACATAAGAGGGACCCTTAACAAAGTGAAGTTGAATCTTTTCTAATATGCAGTAGCATGCCTGCCCTTGGCTGTAGATAGAGGCATTGTCTTTCTTCTACTGAACAGTAAGCATTCCTTTGCTCCAGAAGGACATACTATCTCGATCTTCCAAGGGTGTTCACTATGGAAACTCCCTTGCAAAGATAGGAACAAAGAAGAATTAGTGCATCACACACTAACATATGCAGAAACACCAATGACCAATAGAATGTTGAATTGCACATAGAGGAAAATAGCTGTTTCACCCAGCCTTACACTCCTCACCAGGGGCAGCCTGCGTTCAAAGTGTGGTGATGTGGGAATTCAAAGACATAGCTCTGGCTCTCTTCCTCCAATTGGAACAATTCTGCAGTGATCCCAAAAGAGTTTTCTGAACCCTCAGTTGCTGCTATAGCAAGGTAAACTTTCTCTCTGCCTAATCCCTATTCCACTAATCCCTTACACATTTTCCCCCAGAGAGCACTCCCCCCATTCACTTCCTGCATGCAAATCTCCATTTTAAAGTATGTTTTCTACCTAAGATAGTTTCTCACTTTGCAGCTTATGAACAATCCCTACCCTACTCATGCAGAGGCATGGCTCTCAGAATCACAGCAGGAAGGGTTGTAAGCATTCAGCTTCCCCAGAACTGATGTTTGAACTTGAATTATTTCAGAAAATATTTTTATTTTGTATTAACAGCACTTTTAGGTTTGGAAGTTACAGAAATATTCCAGATACCTTGTGCCCACATGTGCATAGCCTTCCTTATCTATTAACTAACATTGCCCACCAGAGTGATATTTGTTATAATTAATGAACCTATATTGACACACCATTATCATCCGAAGTCCATAGATTAGATTAGGCTTTACTCTTAGTGTTGTACATTCAGTGGGTTTAGACAAATTTATAATGGAATGTATCCCTTATTACTGCCTCATACAGAGCATTTTCACTGCCTTAAAATCCTTTGTGCTCCATTAATTCATCCTTTCGTTCCCCACCTCTAGCAACCATAATTTTAGTGTCTCCAAAATTTTGCCTTTTACAGAATGATGTATAGTTGAAATCACACAGTATGTAGTCTTTTCAGATTGGCTTCTTTCACTTAGTAATATGTGTTTAAGAATCTTCCATGGCTTTTCATAGCTTGAAGTCACTTATTTTTAGTGCTGAATAAAATTCCACTGTCTGGAGGTACTACAGTTTATCCATTCACATTCATTCAAGTTTTGATAATTATGAATAGAGTTGGTAAAAATATCCACGTGCAGGTTTTTGTGTGGGCATAATTTTCAGTTCCCATGGCTGGGTCTTATAAAAAGAATAGGTTTAGTTTTGTAAGAAACTACAAAACTGACTTCCAAAGTGGCTGAACCATTTTGTACTCCCACCAGTAATGAAAGAGAGTTCCCATTGTTCAACAACCTCTCCAGCATGTGATGTCAGTGTTCTGGATTTTGGTTATTCTAATAGGTGTGTAGTGGTATCTCACTGTTGTTTTAATCTGCATTTCTCTAATGATACATAATGTGGAGTATCTTTTCATAGGCTTATTTGCCATCTGTATATCTTCTTAGGTGAAGTGTCTGTTAGGTCTTAGGCCTATTTTTAATCAAGTTCTTTGTTTTACTATTTTTGTGTTTTAAGTACTTTATTTTTTGTTATATTATGTAAAACAGTTTTTATCAAATATGTGGCTTGCAAATTTTTTCTCCCAGTCTATGGGTTGTTTTTTCATTCTCTTGAAAATGTCTTTCACAGAGTAAAAATTTGCAATTTTAATGAAGCCCAGTTTATCAATTCTTTCTTTCATGGATCATGCCTTTGATGTCATATCTAAAAAGTAATTATCAAGTTCAAGATCATCTAGATTTTCTCCTATGTTATCATCTAGAAGTTTTATAGTTTTGTGTTTTACATGTAGGTCTATGATCCATTTTGAGTTAATTTTTTGTGAATGATGTGAAGTCTGTAAGCAGATCCATTATTTTGCACGTAGATGTCTTATTCTGGCACCATTTATTGAAAAGGCTACCTTTGCTTCAGTGTATTGTCTTTCTCTTTTGTCAAAGATCAGTTCATTATATTTACATGGGTCTATTTCTGAGCTTTCAATTCTTTTCCATTGGTCTATTTGTCTGTTCTTTCACAATTAACACACTGTCTGGACTATTGTAGCTTTATAGTAAATCTTGAATTCAGGTAGTGTCAGTCCTCCAACTTTGTTCTTCAATATTATATTGGCTATTCTTGGTCTTCTGCTTCTCCATGTAAATTTGGGATGAGTTTATCAAAATCTGCAAAATAACTTTCTAGAATTTTGATTAGAATTGCATTGAATCTATGAGTCAAATTAGGAAGATCTGACATCTTGACAATATTGAGTCTTCTTGTCCATGAACATGGATTATTTCTCCATCTGTTTAATTCTTTGATTTCTTTAAATATAACAGTTTTTTTCATATAGATTTTGTACATATTTTGCTTAATTTAACCTATTTCATTTTGGTATATGCTAATATAAATGGTATTGTGTTTTAAATTTCAAATTCTACTTGGTCATTGCTGGTATATAGGAAAATAAATGACTTTTGTATATTAATCTTTTGCAATATTGCTATAATTTCTTATAAGTTCCTGGATTTTTTTGTCGATTCTTTCTGATTTTATACATGGTAAATCATGTCATTTGCAAAGAAAGACTGCTTCATTACTTTCTTTCTAATTAATATATTTTTATTTTATTTTTCCCTTATTGAATTATCTAGGTCTTCCACTATGATTTGGAATAGGAGTAGTGAAAGGGGACATCATTGCTGTGTCCTTATCTTAGTGGGAAATCTTAATATTGTCTCACACAAAGTTTAATATTAGCCATTAGGTGTCCTTTTTATCTTCTTATTTTAACATTTTTATTGGAGTATAATTTCTTTACAATGTTGTGTTGGCTTCTGCTGTATAACAAAGTGAATCAGCTACATGTACACATATATCCGCATATCCCCTCCTTGCACCTCCCTGCCACCCTCCGTATCCCACCCCTCTACGTGGTCACAAAGCACTGATCTCCCTGTGTTATGCAGCTGCTTCCCACTAGCTAACTATTTAACATTTGGTAGTGTATATATATATGTCAATGCCAGTCTCTCACTTCATCCCAGCTTACCATTCCCCCTCCCTGTGTCCTCAAGTCCATTCTCTATGTCTGTGTTTTTATTCCTGTCCTGCCCTTAGGTTCATCAGAACCTTTTTTTTTTTTTTTTAGATTCCATATATATATGTGTTAGCATACGGTATTTGTTTTTCTCTTTCTGATTTACACCTCCTAGAGAAATGGAAATAAAAATAAAAATAAACAAATGGGACCTAATGAAACTTAAAATCTTTTGCACAGCAAAGGAAACCATAAACAAGATGAAAAGACAACCCTCAGAATGGGAGAAAATATTTGCAAATGAAGCAACTGACAAGTATTAATCTCTGAAATATACAAGTAGCTCATGCAGCTCAATATTAAAAAAACAAACAACCCAATCCAAAAATAGCCATTAGTTTTTGTAAACATTCTTTATCAGTTAAGAAAGTTTTGCACTATTTCTTGTTTACTGAGAGTCTTTATCATAAATGGTAGTTGGATTTTGCAAAATGATTTTCTGGCTTCTATTTATATGATTGTATGATTATTCTTTTTTAGCCAGTTGATGTGGTGGATTACATTAATTTATTTTTGAATGTACCAACATTGCATAACTGAGATAAATCCCACTCTGCCATGGTGTATAATTATTTTTATATATTGTTGGATTCAATTTGCTAATATTTTACTGAGGATTTTGCATCTAGGTTCATTAGAGATGTTCTATAGTTTTCTTTTCTTGAGATACCTTTGGTTTTGTTATCAGCAGATGACACTGCTTGATAGAATTAGTTAGGCAGGACACCCTTCTGTATTCTCTGAAACAGATTGTAGAGAATTAGCATAATTTCATTCTTAAATGTTTGTTAGAACTCACCAGTGAACCCATCTAAACTTGTTGTTTTCTGTTTTGGAAGGTTATTGACTATTGATCTGATTACTTGAATAGATATAAACCTATTCAGATTGTCTATTTTTCTGTGAGTTTGGGTGTGTTCTGTCTTTCAAGGAATTGACCTATTTCATCAAAGTTATCAAATATGTGGGCATAGAATTATTATTTATAATTACTTATTATTCTTTTAATGTCCATGAGATCTGTAGTCATGTCTCCTTTTTCATTTCTGATATTAGTTGTTTATACCCTCTCTCTTTTCTCTTAGAATGGCTAGAGACTTACCGATTTTATTGAAATTTTCAAAGAACTTTTGAAAACAGCTGTTGGTTTCATTGATTTTCTCTATTGATTTCCTGGTTTCAATATTGTTGATTTATTCTCTATTTTTTATTATTTCTTTTATTCTGCTTACTTTGCATTTAATTTGCTCTTGCTTTTTTAGTTTCCTATGGTAGAAACTTAAATAATTGGTTTCAGATCTTTTCTTTTGTAATATTTGCATTCAGTGCTAAAAATTTCCCACAATACTGATTTTGCTGTATCCCACATATTTTGAAAAGTTTTATTTTCATTTAGTGCAAAATATTTTAAGATTTTTCTTAATGATTCTTCTTTGACCCATGTGTTATTTAGAAGTGAGTTAATTAAAATTCATGTATTTGGGGATTTTCCAGGTATCTTTCTGCTATTGTTTTCTAGTTTAATTCCATGTGGTCTGAGAACAGACATCGTATGATTTTTATTCTTAAAAAATGTTTAAAGTGTATTTATGGCCCAGAATTTGATATACCTTGGTAAATGTTCCAAGTGATCTTGAGAAGAATGTATATTCTGCTGTTGGATGAAGTAGTCTATAGATGTCAATTGTATCCAGTTCATTGATCATGCTCTTGAGTTATTCTATGTTTTTACTGATTGTCTGCCTATGGAATTATCCCTCTCTGAAAGGCAGGTGCTGAAGTCTCCAACTATAATAGTAGGTTCATCTATTTCTACTTTCAATTTTTCACAACATGTAGTTTGACTCTCTGTTTTTAGGCACATGCTGTTTAATGGTTGGTATATCCTCTAGGAGAATTAACCCCTTTATTATTAGGTAATGTCCCTCTGTATCCCTGATAATTTTCCTCATTTTCAGTCTGTTCTGTATCAAATCAATATAGTTACTCCTGTTTTTTTGTTTGTTTTTGTTTTGTGTTTTAATTAGTGTTAACATGGTATATTTTTCTCCATCTTTTTACTTTTAACCTATATTTATCTTTATATTTAAAGTAGATTTTTTGTATATGATACATATTTGGGTTTTGTTTCTTCATCCACTCTGACATTCTGTCTTTTATTTGATGTTTATTGATGTTCAAAGTTATTGATGAACATTGATGTTCAAAATGATTATTTATATACTCGGATCAATATTTTCCATATTTGTTACTGTTTTCTAATTTGTTTCTGTTGTTCTTTATTCCTATTTTTGTCTTCCTCTCTGCTTTTTGTGATTTTAATGGAGGATTTTGTATAATCCCATTTTCTATGCTTTCTTGGCATACCAGTAATGTTACTTTGTTTTACCTTTTTTAGTGGTTCTTTTAGATTTTGGAATACATTTACAAGTATTCTAAGCCCATTTTCAAATAATACTATACTGCTTCACAGTTACTGTGAGTACTTTATAATTACAAAATAATCCTAATTCTTTCCTCCCAACCCTTATATTATTACTGACTTTTATTTCACTTACATATAAGCACATATATAAACATATATGTGTGTATATATATATACATAACTGAACACAGTATTGTTATTTTGAAGAAACTGTTGTCTGTTAGGTGAATTAAAAATAAGAAAAATAAAGTTTTTATTTTACTTTCACTTATTCCTTTTTTGATGTTTTTTTCCATTCTTTATGTAATCTGAGTTTCTGACTTATGCTATTTCCCCACAGTCTGAAAAACCTTTATTTTAACATTTCTTTCAAGACAGCTCTTCTGGCAAAAAGTCCTCTTAGTTTTTCCTTGTCTGAGTAAGTCTTTATTTCTCCTTCACTTTTGAAGGATAATTATGCTGGGTACAGAATTCTAAGCTGGTGTTTTTTTCTCTCTCAGAAGTTTAAACATTTCACTCCATTCTTTTCTTATTTGCATAGCTTCTGAGGTGAAGTCATGTAATTCTTATCTTTGTTTTTCTATAGGTGTTCCTCTCTCCCTGGGTTGTTTCAGATTTTCTTTCCTATAGCTTCATAAATGTATACCTAGGTAAATTTTTGTTTGTTTGTTTGTCTTGCTTGGTGTCTTATGAGTTTTCTGGATCTGTGGTTTCATGGCTGACATTAATTTGGGAAAATTATGTCATGGTTATTTCAAATACTTTTTTCTGTTTGTTTCTCTCTTCTCTTTCTAGTATTCCCATTACATGGATGTTATATGTTTTGTAGTTGTAGTGTAGACGTTGGATATTCTTTTCTATTTTTTCAAAAATTTAAAAGAAATTTTTTTTTTTTTTTTTTTTTTTTTTTTTTTTCCTCTCACTGTTGTGGCCTCTCCCATTGCGGAGCACAGGCTCAGGACGTGCAGGCTCAGCGGCCATGGCTCACGGGCCCAGCCGTTCCACGGCACGTGGGATCTTCCCGGACCGAGGCACGAACCCGCGTCCCCTGCATCGGCAGGCGGACTCTCAACCACTGCGCCACCTGGGAAGCCCAAGAAATTTTTTTTTAAGGTCTTTCTTGTTCTTGTTTTCCAGTCTTGGAGGTTTCTATGCTATACACTCAAGCTCAGAAATTGAAAGAAATGTTTTCAAAAATCTCCTTTCAAGTCTGTAATAAGGTGGTGGAAATACTGGGGTTAGTCCATCGCACCACTTTTCCTCCCTTACCAAATATTTATCCTTCCTAGTTAAGAAGATAGTCTTGAGAATATAAATCATGAGATACTGTAAAATAAATGCTTTTTAATTGTTAGGAAAATACATATAAATGCCACATTATTCTGAGGAGAAATTTTTAAAACTTTTATTTTCAAAAATATTTATTTTAAAATCCAAAGTATTTCATAGGAAAATCACACATAATATAATTATGTGATTACTCTAATACATAGATGATTAAATTTTGTTTAATTTACCTTATATACTTACATAATTCATTTTATGTTTGTCTAAAATAAATTTTAAGTTCTAAAGATGTGTATATATGTGTATATACACATTAAATAATTAAGTGCTTAAAATATTTAATTCAAGCCTGTCTAATTGTAAACTGCTTCTGAATTTTCATTAAACACACAAAGATAAAACAAAGATTTACAATTTTAAATTGATTCTGTCTGGTAGAAAATATAGGTGTGCTTTTGAAAAGTGAAGGTTTTATCTCAGAGTAGCTACAAGGAAAAAATAATGAGATAAGGTGCAGAAATTTTCCAACTCTACACAAATTGATAGCATGTCATGTTTATCAGGTAAGAGAATATTAGAACCACCATATTCCAATGAAATCACACCTTGTATTTCAACCTCAGAGGAAAATCTAAGGAGTAGGAAGTTACTAGTAAAGCTCTTCATATTTAATGACTTTACAGATAGTACTGGACACCTTTCTAACTTAAAAAAATGTTTTGGCTGATATTGTCAAATATCACTGTCTCCATGGAAATAGTCACTTTAAAAAATGATTTAAAATAAGAATGGTAAAAGAGAAAGCAATCCTCCAACATGTAAAATATGAATTGCATAAAATCTTCTGCTGGCTTATTGAAGAAAAATTTTACAGCTAAAAACAATTTTCTAAAATTAGATCTAACAGAATCCTGAACACTTCAAATTCAGTTTAATCAAATATGTGACAAATTTAATGCTTGGTGTTCAGAAGCATGTTATTGATTAAATGTATGTTAAATTATCTTCACGTGTAAGAGGAGCTTTATTCATGAAGCAATTTTCAGATGTAATTCTTCATATTGCTAAACTAAAACTCCAGAGTAGAAGTTGTATTTCTTTTACTTAAAAAAAACCCACTATTTTGTCCCCTGGAAAATTGCAAATGATGTGATGAGGAGATGTAATGACAAGTGAAGAAGAAAGTATTAATTTATTTAAATGTAGGGTGCATTGCTTTCATTTTATTGAAAAAACTTGAGGAAAGCTTGCTCAGCTAGGTAGCCAAGAGGAGCAACTTTCAACAGTTACATTCAAATGAGGTCAGGTTCTGTCCACTTGGTGGTTTGTTCACTCTTGTCCACTGAATGAAGTTTTAGGCCTGGGTGATGGTGAGTATGGAAAATTCCACAACAAACTTGCTCCTGTTAAGTGTCAGGTGAAACCCTTAAGCATGTATTTCTCATACTGCATTGAAGCTCTAGGAACCTTGAACATTTGTATACTGCACAGTAAGTATGAATCAAAAGAAGTACAATTTACCAATAATAGTACAAACTATTAACCAGAATTTCTTTGTTTCATTTTATAAATAAAAAATCTGAATGCATATGTAATAATGAACAGTTAATCCCAAGAATTATGTCAGTGGGCTTCATTTGTTTGTGTTTTTTGTTAAACACAAATGCCCAATTTTTATTGTCTCAGTGTATCCCTAGTTCATTAAGGCCCATTAGCTACTATCAGGTAAACATTTTTTTATGTCTTTGTTTTTAATATTTCTGTTGAAACTTAAATTTTTTCACGCTTTATATATTTTTTTATGTATCAATATTTTATTTTCATACCTAGATTTTAGGATACTTATGAGAAAATTTATAGTTTCTATTTATTAGGTACTGACATAGGTGCTTGGTATAATATTTGGGATATAATAGATGATTAGCCAATATCCATTGGATCATTTATTTGGGTTTTATCCTGTAGCCTACATAGTTTTCTAAAATGGATAACCACTAAGGCTAAATAAGTCTAAGTTTACTATTATAAGTTTAAAAATCTTGTTGCTTAAAAACTGCATATAGTTAGCTAGTATTTCAATAACATATAATTATTAAAATAAACTTTCAAGCCTTTGGGATCATTTAAGAATATTAAACATTAAAATGCTTAACTAAAAATGTGTTTTTGTAAAAAAATCTATGGGACAAAATATATGTTAGATAAAGAATTATGCTACTGCTGATGTCACATGATTAACATCAAACTAATAATTTTAGACAGATTTTCTATTGAAAATGAGAGAAAAGTTAAATAACAATTTCACCAAAGTTATATAAATTACAGTGTTACTTTAAACTATATTTTTGAAATTATTGTTTGCTAAAAAATGATTAAAGAAAACAATTTAGATTATACAAACAAACTTTAACACTTCATGAAGGGGACAGTGTCCTTTGGGAGAACTACAAAATGGGGCAGAAGGCAGGAAGCTATTATAGGATAAAGAATAAATGCCAAGAAAGAGAAAACTATAAAATATCTGATTGGCTATGGCCACATAGTCAATCTTGTTGGGGGTGAAGAAGGATAAGGAAATAAAGATAGGGCCCAGGGATGGCTTGTGGTCTGGAGATTATCTGACTGTATATGTTGCATTTCTGGTCAAGTAGAGCATTTACAGGGAAAGGAAAATTATCTAAGTTTCTGTTTGCTGACATGGCCCCTGGGCAGAATAGACTCCATCTTGGACCTAGAAATTATTTCAACATATTTGTAAGAATTTTTTTTTCATTCTGTACCCTATTACATATTTTTTAAAGTATTTTTAAAAGTATATTTCTAAAGTGAAATTACTACATGTAAAGTTAGGAAATGCATTGCTGTGACAAATACGGGAATATTTATAGTTCTTTTTTTTTTTTTGCGGTAAGTGGGCCTCTCACTGTTGCGGCCTCTCCCGTTGCAGAGCACAGGCTCCGGACGTGCAGGCCCAGCGGCCATGGCTCACGGGCCCAGCCGCTCCGCGGCATGTGGGATCCTCCCGGACCGTGTCACGAACCCATGTCCCCTGCATCGGCAGGCGGACCCTCAACCACTGCGCCACCAGGGAAGCCCTCTGTGGTCTTTCTTAATTATGCCTCATGCAAAATGTTGTACTTGAGATAAATTAACATTCCACTAATATAGAATATAATAATGAAGTTTAATAGATATGTTATTATGAATGTTTCTATATGTTTTCACAATTTTCCATATGTGTGAATGAGAAAGATATTCTGGTTTGGAGTAATAAAACACAGCAGAGAGACTTCCCTGGTGGTCCAGTGGTAAAGAATCCGCCTTGCAATGCAGGGGATGCAGGTTCGATCCCTGGTCTGGGAAATAAGATTCCACATGCCACGGGGCAACTAAGCCCTCGTGCCACAACTACTACACTCGTGTGCCTCAACTAGAGCCCAAGTGACGCAGACTACAGAGTCCACATGCTCTGGAACCCGTGCACCACAAGTACAGAACCCAGGTGCCCTGGAGCCTGTGCACCACAGCTAGAGAGAAGCCCGGGCACCACCATGAAGAGCGCACACGCCATGGGGAAAGATCCCTCATGCCTCAACAAAGATCTCACGTGCCTCAACTAAGACCTAACACAGCCAAAAATAAAATACAGTAGAGTGTAATGTTAATCATATTTAACTAGTCTTTTTCAAGTTTTAAGTATTTTCCCT
>NW_006769915.1:508101-515190 GCF_000442215.2 Lipotes vexillifer
ATTTAAGCTTCGTGTTGAGATAGAGATGAATATAGTTTATGGATATTTACCATCCCTTCACACTACTTTTAATATTCCTTCCCTTATAATGGGACATATATATTAAAAATTCACATTTGTTAGATCCCTATGTAGCTAAGAGTAATCTAAGTTAAATTAAGTTTTGAAAATGAGAAGCACTCAAATGAATTATGAAAAGTGAAAGTGATGTAGATGCCATCTTCCCATGGCTTTAAAGGCTGGAATGAAAGATGTCAGATCTAGTTGTTTGTGGCTGCCAGCCTCCATATTCCAGGACCTGGTTTCCGGATTCCTTGCTATCAGGCAGCTGAGGGTGAGAGAAGTTGTAAAAGTAATGACAGATGCTTTCTGACCTTTGGAATTCAGCTACGGTAGATTTATCTTGAAATTAATAGTCACACATTAGTTCACAGACTTCCATTCCTTGTAGCCTGTTAATGATATAAGAAGCTTATGATCTGTATTAAATAATTTCCTGCCTAAAACACCAAGACTTATTTCTGTTTCTTTTACTGAACCTCAGCTCATGCAGACATTGTCTGGCATCATTTATACCTAAGATACAGACTCCTGATGATAGAGTCAAACTTTTCTTTAACTAGAGTCTGAATTATTTTTTTTTCCCACCAAGATTTATTTCCACTTGATGTTGAATCACTTTTTCTTTCTGTAATCAAGTTATCTATACTGAGCAAGAGTCTCTAGGGAGTTTGGCATTGAAAAATGTGAT
The DNA here is from genome assembly GCF_000442215.2 of Lipotes vexillifer. Taxonomy (NCBI): domain Eukaryota; kingdom Metazoa; phylum Chordata; class Mammalia; order Artiodactyla; family Lipotidae; genus Lipotes; species Lipotes vexillifer. The sequence goes on from NW_006769915.1 coordinate 508,853, forward strand.
TATGTAAGAAGTCAATACTGTACAGAATACTGAAGCTAAAATATCAAATTTTTGCTCCTAGTCATTTCTTCAATTAAGTATGACTTAAACATATCTTCCCCTGTATTGGGTTCAAGCTCCTCACATACAAATAAAATGACTAGACTAGTTAACGCTTATGGTCATGGTTTGCTCTAACATTCCATATACTGTCTAGCTTCTGGTTGAAAGATATAAGGCTTAAGGTTAAAGAGATTACAGGTTCAGATAACAATTGGACAAAGAAAGGAAGTATATTTCTCTCATGTTTTATTTATTTCTTTTATTATAAATTTATTCAACTCCAATCCAACATTATCCCTAACAATTTAAGTGTGGGTGAACTATTTACAATTTTCTATTTAAGATTACTATAAAATCATCATCAAATGATGAAATCAACATTAAATGAAAAGTGACTTTAAAATGTTTTAGAAGTAAAGAACTTTTTAAATGTATATATGTTATTAATCAAAATATGTTAAAATGATGAAAGAACTTACTTGTCAGAATTTTTTGTGTTAGTAATGTTGGTATAGGTATGGAATAGATGAAGAGGGTTATCATTTAGAAGATCTAGGTAGCAGAGATGAAAATTCACTGATTTAGTGAAGAAAGCATAGACACAGCTACATTTGAATTACAGTTTTAGTCTCAGTATTTAATTAGTTGTTTAATTTTGGGTATACTACTTAATCCTTCTGAATCTGTTTCTTCATGTAAAAACTGGCACTAATAAAATCATCTTGCAGGTATGTTGTAAAAGTCAAATAAAAAAATACATTGGTATATGCTACAAACATTAAAGTATTATAATATTAAGATGTTGCAATTTTATCTATGTTGTGATTATTTCATTTTTCAAACATATTCAGTAAAGATTTACTTTTATCAGAAATTCTATTTTGAGTTCTCCTTTAAATACAGTCAGACTCTGAGCCATTGGTAAAAGGCAATACTTTGTGTCCCACAGAATGGAGATTTGTTAGTTTACTGGAAAGAATGTCTAATATATATTGCTGATTAAGTATTGAGGATCTTCTCACTTAAAATGATAGATCACACTCACATCTTTCATCCCTCTCTAGGGATACTAATAGGAGAGGTTGAGAACAAGTATGCTCTTGATCTACCACCTTTAAACTAGATTTTTAAAAAAAGAGCAGAGAAAGCTTAACCACAGAATTATGTAGGAGGAGCCTACACCTGAGAAGAGATCAATTATGCAAAGAAGAGATGCAGAAACGCTTGCTGTTAGGAGACACCAAGAATATAAAAAAGAATTTGGTCAAAATCAGTAGGCAATGAAGGGACATTTATTAGTATTCTATTGCCACATAACAACTTAACACAAGCTAAGTGGCTTAAAACAACACAGATATCACAGTTTCTTTGGATCACGAGTCAGCTATGACTTAGTTTGGTTCTTTCTTTCAAGGTCACATCAAGCTGCAGAAAACTTGTCAGGCTGCATTCTCATCTGTAGACTTAACAAGAGGAGAATCCACTCCACAGGCATTCAAGTCATTGAAGATTTCAGTTCTTTTTCAAGCTGCTGGCCCAAGTAGGGCCTCAGTTCCTGGGTTCAGCCCACATTCCCTACCATGCAATCTCTATCATAAATGGTTCACACAACAGCAGCTTGTTTCTCTGGGGCCAGTAGGGAATCAAGAAAGACTCCAGGGTGAGTCTGATCTAAATTTAATTTTCCTTAACCTTCGTATTCTTATTAATATATTTTTATTCTTATATGTTATGGATACATCTGTATGATGAAGACTTTCCAAATTTAATAAGGTATAATAAAGAAAACAACTAATAAAATAAAACTATACCTGTGTGTTCATTGAATATGTTGTCATATACCAATATTTCAATAATTTTATCCTAAATACTGAAATTTATATCTTTATATTAAAAATTACTTAGTAAATAGCTATTAGATAGCAATCATTCAGTTAAATATTTTATAGATGCTATTTCATATGTGTTATTTTATTTAATTCTCATAGCCACTCTATAAGTTTTTTGTTTTGTTTTGTTTTTTGTTTTTTTCCCACTTAGAACACATTAGAAAACAGGCTCAAGGTACTAATCAAATTACTTCAGACAAAAGCTCTTGGTAAGTGAAAGATCTTGGATTCAAACTCACATGTTTCTTTCCAAGGTTTATTCTTATAATGACTCTGTGACACTCCTAACTCTATGAATACTCAAACAACTGATTGTTTTAATCAAATTTACTTTATTTAATAAATAATTATAAAGGCCTTGTCTACCAATTCTTGCCATTTCTCTTGCGTCAATTTGCTTCAAAAACAGCAATGTCATAGAAACATTACTTTAAATTCCACTCTACCCCACCACATGCCATCTATCAACATACATCTCCCATTATTGGAGCCACCACAATGAGCAGAAATGCTAAATTCTGGACATATATTTTCTTCACAGAAACACTGAGGTATGGGCCTTTTCTTAGTATCTAACACTGTACCAACCCTATTAAGCATATCCAGTGGCTAGAATTTGCTATTCTCTTTTGCCAGAAGAAAAACCAGAATCAATATTTAAAAACAGGCCTATAAACAGCTGAAGAGGATGAAAAAGATTTCTAACAACAGAAGCTCCAGTACTGCACATTTTGACACAGCAATATTACGTTCATGTGTAGATCATATCTTTTCGTATAGTGCTAAATTTTCTTGAAAACCTTGCCTTTTAATTTCCTTTTTGTAACAGTTTATTTTCTTTGATACCAGGCATTCACTTTATGATCTTTGTCAATTTCCATGTTTATGACAGGTCAATTCAAAGTTGATATTATTTTCTACATCTGTGACTCTATTTCTGTTTTGTAAATAAGTTCATTTGTACCATTTTTTAAAGATTCTACATATAAGCGATATCATGTGATATTTGTCTTTCTCTAACTTACTTCACTCAGTATACCATTTTTGATTCTACATATAAGCGATATCATGTGATATTTGTCTTTCTCTAACTTACTTCACTCAGTATGAAAATCCCTAGGTCTATCCATGTTGCTGTAAATGGCATTATTTCATTCTTTTTCATGGCTGAGTAATATTCCATAGTATATATGTGCCACTCTTCTTTATCCATTCCTCTGTTAAAATAGATAACTAAAAAGGATATACTGTATAGCACAGGGAATTCTATTCAATACTCTGTAATGACCTATATGAGAAAAGAATCTAAAAATGAATGGATATATGTATATACATAACTGATTCACTTTGCTGTACACCTGAAACTAGCACAACATTGTAAATCAACTATACTCTAATAAAAAATTTTTAATAATCCAAAATATTAAAAATGTTGATATTGTTATTATTATTGTCCTTTGTTGAAAATTTGGGGGAAGATCAGCTTTCTGATACAACATTTTATAAAGACTGGAAAATAGTTCTCAATTAATGAATAAAAAAAGAGAAATGTTTATGAAAGTTAAGACAGAGACTTTGAGGCAGTCAAGCTCTATTAATTAATGAGAAAGTATTGTTTCTATTATTATTGATTGAAAGGAGAAAAAAATTCTCTTTTTCTCCTTTTGAATATATTCTCTGGTATAGTGAAGCCATACAGATATGCATATGAACATCTACTTGAATATTTTTATTTATAGAGTGCAGAAACATTTTCTCCAGTCAAATCATTGTTATATTTATTTTAGTGAGAGTAGTACCTGTTCTTTGAAAGAAAAATAATTATCAACTATAAATTTTAAATGTGCTGCTTATCATTTAAAATGTGATAGGCACATTGGTCCATGTTATCTGCAGAAGATTCTTAAAGTAGTTACAAATATTTTTTTTCTTTCCCATGTATCACCTGGGTATGCATACAGAATTTTCACTCAGTAATAGTAATTAGTAAAACAATATTTTGGAATATGTACTATATTTCAGGAACATTATGAAGTGCTTTATAATCTATATGAAAATATATATTTCAATAAACAACAAATAGTCTTTATGGATGACAATCCATATTTATTCAAAAATAAATATCTAAACCTCAATTCTTTATTATTGTTGTTGTTTATATTCTAGTTTTACATTAGTTCTCTATGAGATATTTTTTTTTTTACCTTAGGCAAATCTATGTTGTTTATATAAAAGCCACAGATGTTTTTCTAGTATGCATGCAAATATGAAATATGAATTGTTCACAGTGTAGTTATTTGTAGTACAAACAACTATTTATAATTTATGGTTGATCACAGTCCTTTTTATATTGAATGGAATATTGCAACAGTTTAACATTGCTAGTGTTTGGGTACAAAAGATTTCCTGTATTATTCATTCTAGTAATATTCCTAAGCAAGCTGGAAATGTTGGGAAAGATGGAAATTGGCTGATAAATATAATGGTCACTGTAGAAACATGATAAAATCTATCTTCTTGCAGTCCTAATGAATATGGAAGCCTGCCCAGTGTGATTGGACTAAAAGGTCAGACGTTTTGTAAAGTACAAATCTTCTAGCAAGGTCACTAGTGGCAACTAGAATACAGATCTAAAGGGGGAAAAAAAAATACAGCAACAAAACACTGTGTATGTATGTATGTATGTATGTATGTTATGTGTGTCTGTATATACATACATTTATATGGAAAATACAAAGTGAACGGTTAATAAAATATTGCAATATTACATTCAAAACTAAACATGATTTCTAAGTCCCTATGCATTAGCTTTCACTATGCATAACACAAGAACTGTAAATTAGATGGCTATGTAACATGCAGGAATTGTTTGGTTATAATAGGCTCTTAGGTTTTACAAAACCTTGCATTGCCATTATATAAACCATTCCTTTTAATCAAAGTACACTCAAAGAATATATCCATTGAAAAAGAACATGAGAAATTATCTGGTCCAAATTATTTTGGTGCCTCCAAAAACAGTGGTAGTACTAGGTAAACAAATGTGTTAAAAACTCATCAAATTAAAAATGAGGGATTGTTAGTTACACTCTTTTTTAGTGCATGGGCCATGTTCAGTTGTAGAAAATTAGGGATTTCATATATTTTTTCATTTACTCAGTATATAATTTACTTCTCAAATGAAATTTGACTTATTATTTAGTTGTTTTTCACAAATATGTAAGGAAAACAATATGTTAATTAAAAGAAAGGTAGAATTTAAAAATATGTCATTCTAAATTTTCTGATTTAGGAAAAAAATCATTCACTGAGAATTCAACAAAACATATTGGCTATGCTGTTTTATTTAGTCTTCATTCGTCTCTCTAGTACATGAATTCTTTAAGAAGCTTGCATCTTTAATTTTCATGATGCTATTTACATTAAGAAAATGAGTTGGTGTTTAATGGAAAGAAGACAGGTCAGTGTTAAATAGTAATTATCTAATTACTAGAGTAAGAGCACTTGATAGTTGTTTTCTGCAAATAGTGTTGAATAGAAATAACATTTTAAATGATAAATAAAACTGGATATACAACACTAGAATAGTACAAAAAATTCTGCAAAATAATATTCTAATGTTTCATAACTAAAAATGCATAGACAGCATATTCAGAAAATAATCTTGATCCATGAAACCCAGTCAGTATATGTTCTTTTATATTTTATTAAAAAGTAGTTTGTGAGCTTCCCTGGTGGCGCGGTGGCTGGGAGTCCGCCTGCTGATGCAGGGGAGGAGGGTTCATGTCCCGGTCCGGGAGGATCCCACGTGCCGCGGAGCAGCTGGGCCCGTGAGCCATGGCCACTGAGCCTTCACGTCCGGAGCCTGTGCTCCGCGGCGGGAGAGGCCACAACAGTGAGAGGCCCATGTACCGCAAAACAAAAACAAACAAACAAAAAAAGTAGTTTGTAAATAAAATGATTATTCAATTCCCATTTTATATCCCAAATCCTTTTAACTTTTAATGTTTTAGAGAATCTATAACTAAGGTAAAAACACATCAAGTAAACACCTATATTTAAATAAGGAAGAAAGTATTAAACTATATAAGAGATGAAAAAGAAGACAGCCTCTTGAACTTTAATTTTATTAATTAATGGCCACTTATAACTTATTGAATGCATGTGTAATATTTGTATTCAATATCATTTTTATACATAACTACTAAAACTTCTTCCAAAACTATTATATTATGAATATGAGCTTCCAGCATCTCTTTGAGTATTTGGTAAAATGCATAAAGATAAACATGTATGAGAGGGAAATATCACACCTGCATCAGCCCTGAAGTGATGGGAGGAAGCCAAAGTCATGACATCAATTTTGAAGAGCTTTCATCAGGGAAAAACAAGAAAAAAAAAAAAAAA
>NW_006769915.1:515200-536245 GCF_000442215.2 Lipotes vexillifer
AAAAAAAAAAAAAAATATATATATATATATATATATATATATATATATATAGCAAATGAAATGTGGTTGAAGGAAGCACCCCAGACAGAAGTGCCTTCCAGAGAAGGCAGGTAGAAGACATCCTGGCAAAATCTACACAAAAACCCTTAATCTGGAGGGATAAGAGTTGGAAGGTAAATTGGCCCATGTAAAAGAAAGGATCCTAGTCAACAACAGTCATTTTTGTCTGTGATCAACCTTGTTACTGGTGCAGAAAGGGAATCTGGAGAGCCAATGAAAACACACCAAAAGGAAAGTCTGTGGGTAACAGAGTGTTCCTCTGACTTAAAATCTTACCTATATTGAAGATTTTACATTAATGCATTTGCAAAGTGGGTGAAATGGGTAATGTGTACAATAATAGGTTATGAAATTGATCAATAAAAATAGAATTGAACGTGTGGAAAAACTGGTGAAAAAATATAACATACATAAGCACTCAATCTGTTGGTGTGGAGATTTTCTTTTAACATTTCTCACAGGAGTATATTCTAATTTTATATAAAGGCATGCCCATTTTAAAAGAAGCAAATATTCAATTAAATATATAGAGAGCAGTCCAAATAATACTTTAATTTATTTTATGAATATACTATAAATTATGTTTTTTTAAACATAAAAAAACATAAAAATTGTTTTTTATTTAACAAAATTAATGTGGCATAATAGATTATCACTAGTGGTAGCTATAACTAAATAGAAGGTGGTATCTCAACTCAATAAACAAAAGGATGGATTATTCAATAAATGACTTATTAAAATGGAAAATAGACTTGGTTAATTTCCTTAATATCAAAATATGTTCCAAATGGATTTGAAAAAGAATCCTTAAAATATCAAATAAAAGGTAAATATGCATAATTTAGGATGAGTGACACCTTTCTGAGAAAAATATCACAGATAAAATACTTAAAGGTAAATATTGATTTTTTACTATAATGAAAGTAATAAATTCTGTTTTCAATAAATGCAATAAAATTTAAATGATAATTGAGATATACCAAACTATAGAAACAAGTAAAATTTGATTGACTTGAATAAATTAAAGATGGACAAAATATCATAAGTGGACACTGCAAAACATGTAATACAATTGATCTATTTGAAATCAATGAATCAATCAACATCATTATTTCAATCAGAGAGTATAATCGATTGTTTTGATTTTAAAACAATCAAATGGTTATTTGAGGGTTCAAATAATTTACATATGTTAATTGTTTCATTCTTACTGTGCAAATGAAGGAACGAAACCACAAGAACTTCAATTCTATGTATTTAAACACTGGTACATTAAAATGGAGTAGAATATTATAGATTTAGGACATCACTAAGACATCACTAAAAGAAGACATCACTTCTTTTATTGACTAGAAAATAAAAAAAAAAGCAGCTCTTTTTATGTGTAAGGTAAGTCTAGACCTGGGATGCCTTGCCAAACAATTCCAGAACATTTGTTCACAAACGTATTCTCTTTATCTCTTTGGATTTCTTTATCTCTTGTTCAGTTTCACAGTTTCCCACTTATTTCTTCCCAAAATACTAAAAGAAAAAATGGTCTTATTTATCTTGAAATACAAATATTCTTTATTCTATACCTGATGAAAATAACATTAATGTTTCTTTCTGAATGCACAGGTCAGGTTTATTTTTATCAAAACCTGTTTTTTTTGTTTGTTTTGTTTTTGTTTTTGTTTCTGAATTCTGGAGAAGTTAGTAACTTCTTCTGTAAAATTAAGGGGATCTGGTAAGTTAATTTTCTAAACATGAGAATAGTAAATGCTCTTCTTGGAAAGTCACAATCCACAAAATTGTGAAAATATTGGAAATAACTAGTGGGAAAAAAGGGAACCTAAATAACAGAAGGTCCTAAAACTCTTCCAACATTGTAAGCTTAGGATGGGCATGAAACTCAACCAGAGCATATAGAAGTAGAATTGTTTGCTGAAATATCTGATAAATTTGTTTGATACTTTAAATCTTTTTCTCCTTACACCACATTATATCACTTGCTCAGCTCAAATTCTGTTTTCTAAACATCTCTCTAACTAGTGTGTTCACTAGTTGTAGCATTTTATTGTTTAAACACTACTTGATTGCACACCCGTGAAAGATACTGCAGTTGACCACTATTGCTCTTAACTGTAATTTAGCTTTGAAATGTTTGCTCTGCAGTGTGTCCCATAAATTGAGGGTTATTTCACCAATATTGTCAATTAGTATGTAATATCTTCTTGAATGTTTTCATTTAAAAACATTGCATCTAGATTTCTTTTTCTTTACATATTTATGCAAAAGTACAAATTGAGTTGATAGTGAAAATTAATATCATGAGAGAGTCTCTAATCTTTCGTGTTCTGTAATCTAGGGAGTTTTAGAAATTTACATGGAGGAAGTAACAGTTATAAGTAAAAATGTTTTGTTTAAATGAATGAAAATAACTATCCAAACACATTTAATTTCATTTTTAATTATGTTTTATGTTCTTATTAGTAGAAGAGACATTGAAACATTATTGTTAGGAGGAAAAATAGACTCCTATCTGTTCTTTCTTACAGCAAGGATCATGATCTTGCATATGGTAGAAGGATCCAGGTTTAAGCATGGGGTACATATTAACTCCAACATCCCAGGTTATTTCAATTCCCACATCTCATTTCAAATTATTAGCATAAACTCAAACATCAAGCTAACAACAAATCTAGGGACTTGGGTCTTTTTATTATAACTCTGAATATGCAATAGCAAAAAGCCTGCTAATATTAAAGATATGGCCCTTTATGTTTAACTCATCAACTGTTTCTCAGCAGATAAATAAAATAATTTTGGCAGTCAAACAGGTTTTACAATCACAAAGTTATATATTTCATATTATTCTGTTTAATGTGTATAAGTTTTGTGTCAACCTAAAAATCAAGAGTGCAGTTCAAAAGAGAAGCCTTTACTTGGGATCAAAGAATTGCAATTCGGGATACACAAACTTAGGTAGAAACCCAAACCCAACCTCTCCATTACAGGAGAGGGGCTGAGGGTTTTTATGAAGAAAAGAGAGGAAGTTGAAGTGACTTGTTTTTTTAAGAAGAATAAATTGGTGCAAGATGAGGTGATCCATCAGATGAAGTGTTCATTGGTAAAAGATGAGGTAAAGCTAGATCTGTACTTCACTGATTGGTCAGGTGAAGTGGTCACTACGTAAAAGTTCATTTATCAGTCCTTTCAACAGGATATTGTAGTGGAATGTAGGTGGTCTGGTCCAGTTCAGAGATACAGAAAACAGGACATGCAAGGCAGTTCCTCTGGAATGGCTGCTCTGGCTATATTTTAAATGGCTCCACTCACATCATCTTTCACATTTGCTTTGAATTTATATATATATATTTTCATATTTCCTTTAAACACTAGACAAATAGGATTACTCTGAAGATAAATTTTTAATAAGCTTCTCATTATATCTACCTTTCCTTTCATTTAATTCTTAGAAGTACTGAAAACACACCTTATGGGGAAAAGAGAAAGGATAAAATTCTCAGTTAATTTCTGTTGATTTTCATAAGGGAAGCAAAGGGGATTTTCAAAAAAATGAATTATTTCTTTATTCCACCCACAACTTGTAAATAATTGTTGGAGTAGCACTGTAGGTAACTTTATCATAGACTGTTATGCCTTGCCTTGTATTACATTATTAACTTTTTTGTTAAATTTTAGATTTGTAGGAAATAGATTAATATTTCTGCTTATATGGTAATAGTACCCAGATATACTTATATTCTTATTGTTGGGGTTATAATCCCAACAACGGATTTGACATGGAAAGGAGCCTTGTCGACTTCTTCCCAATTTTAGCAGCTCCCCTTCTATTTTTTTTTTTGAAATTGAAGTGTAGTTGATTTACAATATTATATTAGTTTCAGGAGTACAACATAGTGACTCAATATTTTTATAGTTTATACTCCATTTAAAGTTATTATAAAATAATTGCTATATTTCCCTGTGCTGTACAACATTTCCTTGTTGTTTATTTATTTTATATATAGTAGTTTGTATCTCTTAATTCCATATCCTTATCTCACCCTTCTCCCCTCCCTTCTCCCCACTGGTAACCACTAGTTTGTTTTCTATATCTATGAATCTGTTTCTGTTATTTTATATACCTTCATTTGTTTTACTTTTTAGATTACACCTATTAGTGATAACATAGATGTTTGATGAGAACCATTGACAACAGCTCTCAATCATTCATAAAATGCTTGGCAAACTCAGGTTAACACCCTCCTCTGAGTTTGCATCCTGATTGCTTCCCCTAAATTCCACTTAAATAACAATCTGCCAACCACCCAAAATAAATTTTCCCAGAGTTATACATTAGAGTCAAGGCAAATTCTAGAGACCTTTACACCTGCAAAGGGTATTCTAAGTATAATCATGTGGATGCATTAAAAAGGACACTTTTAATTTATATATATGTAAAACATATACATTTTGTTTTCACTGTCAATTGGGAAAAAATTATCCTGGTTACCTCAGTATATACTATGTAATTAATGTTATATTTCTATTACAGAAGACAAGAAGCAGACACTGTCATAAATTGACAGACTGTAAAAATAATTTTGTATAGTGCATGAATCCAGCCAATAGAAAACTAACAAACAACAGGCAAAAACACTACTCATAAGAATTGTATTTTCATATTTTTAAGAAGTTACAGTTTATAATATCATTGATTTGTTAATAGTTTTTATTAGCTTTATTAACATGAGGTGTGAAGAAGCTAATGCTAAGACAGTAAGCCAATTTTAAATAAATACATTGATTGAACAATACCTTCCAATTCTTGAGAAATTAATAAGTGAAAAAAGTATGTATATAAGAGGCAATCTGTTATCCCAAACTCAATGTAGGGGCTCATCATAATATTTGTTAAAAAATCCATCTGTCATTTAAGGAAATACTGAAGTAGATATTTGTATGAATATGAGAACACAATGAAGAGGAAGTGATAATAAATAATAAACTTATTCCCTTTAGCAGACACTGAGTTATATTTTTATTATTAATAATCATCATTAATAATAATCAACAGTAAATACTACTCTAAATGTGGCCTAGTCATTGATAAAAGCAGGGAAATGGGGATTATAAAGCTAGGCTTTCAGCTCTAGACAGTTTGATACATGAGGAAGTCATTTCCATTTTCTCATTCTTAGTCTGCAGTTCTCCAAAATTAGTACAATGGTACCTGTGTGATCTATCTGAGGCTGTTGTTAACATTAAATAATAATGACAAACATGCTTTACAATGTAAAATTTTTATCCAAATAATGTTTTATGCTATCATTATACCATTAAAAAAAGAAACAATAATACATACTTCATCAAGTTATTGAAACATAAAAACAAGGCAACGTTTCGCTGTGAAATTTCTAGCACAGTGACTCATATAAGTATTCAATAAGTATCCTAAGCACATATGTTTGTGCTTTTGTTGTCATTTTAAATGTAGAACAACTTCATATATTGGACTATTTGATCTGTAAAGGGCATTTCTAGACAAGAACAATATTTTATTATTCCTTTTAAAAAAAGTATTTTACAGTGCTATATTATTTAATTGCTTAGGTTTTCAGTTGTGTCATATTATCCCTGTGCCTTTCACTTTGCAAGCAAGTGAAATAAATTATAAAATTATCAACTAATATATTAACTTTGCATAAACAAAATACCGTTTACTTAATATTTGTAAAGTTGACATTCTTCTTGAGCTTCAAAGGAGTAACTTTTCAAATTTTAGTCCAAATATTTTTAAGTTCCAGGCTGCTAGATGACATCTTTTTTTAAATGCTACATTCTAAATTGCAATTAATTTTTCTACCCCTTTGAACACATTTAAGTCTGAATTTGTTACTTTAATTAAACTGAATAACTCAAATATTAAATGAAACAGTGTAACCTCAACTAATTGAAAAACGAGTGGGCTGATTACTGAATCTGATGACAGACATGAAAGTGTAGAGCTCCATATTAAATTCATATTTATTTTAAAATATCCTTAAATATTATATCTTTATGAATCTTAACTAAAAGGGAAAATCTCACTTTTGGGGTAGGTTTGTGTGTGTGTGTGTGTGTGTGTGTGTGTGTGTGTGTGAGTGTTAAACAAAGTTAGAATATTCTATCAGGTTACTTCCATGGATCTCCAGTAAAAATATTTCTGTAATATATTCTACTCTTCTTGATCAAAATTTATAACTTTCAGTCTTGATAAGCATCATTGATTAAAATATGATTTTAATAATAAAGCCAAATTTGATTAAGTTAGGACTTTTGCATTTGACAAATCTTAACTGAATTAAATGAACATATACAGAGGAGGAAGATGCCAGGAAAATATCTCTATTGATTTTGTTTTTAGTTTTATTATAATAGTTTGCCTAAATATGAATATCTCTAATTGAGAAACTGTTTTCTAAAGTATATATATATATATATATATATATATATATATATAGAGAGAGAGAGAGAGAGAGAGAGAGAGAGAGAGAAAGAACAATAGACACAGGTAATTATTATAGTTCCAGTAATATAAAGACATTAAATAATACAAAAGCATTTGCTTTTTAGCCTTCTTAATAAGCAAAGTAATACATGTTAATTATTTACAGTTTCAGTAACAACAGCAACAATAAAATTTAGCTTCTGATTATCACAGTGAAATAAAAACATTGTTAGATTTCTTCCTTCAATGCAGTAAATGGTCTAGGGAATCTTGTTGTAGATGAAAGTAGACCTTACTTTAATTTTTTTCCACTTACTTGTAACTAGAAATATATCACCTTAACTAGTTCTTTTTCTAAAAAATATTATTGGAGTATAGTTGATTTACAATGTTGTGTAAATTTCAGATGTACAGAAAGTGATTCAGCTATACATATACATAAACATATATTCATCCTTTTTCAGATTGTTTTCCCATATAGGTTATTACAGCATATTGAGTAGAGTTCCCTGTGCTATACAGTAGGTACTTGTTCGTTATCTATTTTATATATAGTAGTGTGTATATGTTAACCCCAAGCTCCTAAATTATCCCTCCCTCCCCCATTAGCTAGATCTATTTGTTCCTCTGTCAGATTAAAATGATTTGTTTTAATACAAACTCATCTTTAAATGACCAAGTACATTTGAAGACTACCTGAGAATTTTTAAATTCCTTTTTTTCCATTATGTTTCCAATTCCTTTTCATGTTACTAATTAGATCAGAGGGAGAAGTATCCATGTACTATGCCTATTTGTAGAACTACTATAGGTCTTATAAAGCTCAATTATTTAACATTTTTACATTTTGATGATTGTTCAAATCTAATTATAATGCAAGTTCCTAATATTGTTTTTTGAGTACTGTGTACCTTTCTCTATGCATACCAGAATTACCTTGTAATCTCCAGCAAAATTCACCTGTCTTACAAGTTTTTCTTAATTATTGGGACAATACTAATGGATAGCCACATATCAACTCTTCATTTTGGTCCTATAATCAATAAAAGCCAGTCAGTCCTTAATAGTAATATAACAACTGTTTTTCATGCTCTACTGAAAAAGCAAAAAGAAATATGAGGACTTGGACATATCTTTGGGGGCCCAGTATTCAATTTACTGTCATAAACCTTTTTTTTTTTTTTTTTTTTTTTTGCGGTACGCGGGCCTCTCACTGTTGTGGCCTCTCCCGTTGCGGAGCACAGGCTCCGGACGCGCAGGCTCAGCGGCCATGGCTCACGGGCCCAGCCACTCCGCGGTATGTGGGATCCTCCCGGGGGCACAAACCCGCGTCCCCTGCATCGGCAAGCGGACTCTCAATCACTGCGCCACCAGAGAAGCCCTCATAAACCTTTAAAAACACTGTTAGTCTGTTTTTGTTAAGAATGTTTATGATGTCATCTTTATACTAAAATTTGAAAGTACTGTTTCAGTAGGACTTACACGGAAATATGAAGTAAATACTACTGAGATATTGCAGACTTCATGGGAAAAATTAGCTAGCAAAATTTTCATGGAATTTTCTTCCTAAAAATAGCCAATTTTTATTGAATTTTTTTAATTTAAGTAATTTAATAAATATATTTAATCTATTCTTCATTTTAATTACAAATCTATTTATGAAGATTACTACTTTTAATTCATATATAATTTGATAGATGAGTATTTCATATTTCACCATATTCTTTAAGCAACAAAAATACACAGTATGATCAACTGCACTTCTTTTGCTGAAAATCCATATCTACTTTCCAATGCTGAACTTCTGCAGATAAACTGTCACTGGAATTTAACCAGTTTCTTGATAAAGCAAGCATTATATCAGAATGGTCTTTTATTGATACTCTCTTGCCTATATTTCCCATATATGCCATTCCCCTTAGTATTTATTTCTTCTAGTCAGGTGGTGCATTCAGTTTAAGTGTTGCAATTTATGTTCTGTACACTGTGCTACTGGCTTTGGGCAATGTGTACATTTTAAATAAACTAAATAAATAATCAGTTTTGCTGTCCTAACTGCCTCTTACCTCCAGTATTTCTCAGAAAACACATTGCTTAAAGGAATATCTGAAGCCCTATTTAGCAATTTTTAGTAAACAATGGGAGGCAATTAAAAAATATTTATGATATATAAATATTTAGATTGAAAGTACTTGTCATAATTTATTTTACATTTACTGACATTTCAAATATATAAAGCTGAGGCGCTATATAAGGGGAAAAAATAGAATACAACTCTGAAAGCCAGTATGCCTGGAACAGGAGTTAAGACCAAATGTAATAATTTGTAGATAAAAATCTCTTTCCTTTATATTTTATGTCACTATAACTGTTTGAAGTACAGCTATGGAGAGTCAAGATGTTAAGATACCTTAATGATTGCAGCTAAAAATCTTATTGTATACTATTTTATCCATTGTTTTCAACATAATAAAAGTTAAGTAATTTTTATAAAAGTTAATTTATAATTATAAATTATAATTTAGCATTCCAGTAACATATTATTCCCAAAACATTATTTTCTTATGCCTTATAAATTATTTTCCTTATTATTTGTTTATAATTAAGAGTTTTAAGGTATCTATCAGTCTACCTTATTAGACTTATTATTATTATCAGTCTACCTTATTATTATACCTTATTAAGGTATTATCAAATGGTTATTGAAGATCTCCAAAATGAAAGACACTGAATGCACAGTTGGAAAAGGTAGAGTCCTGATTTCTTTTTCAGTTGCATAATATATTTAAGGATACAGAAAAGTACAGAAAGAATTTTTTTTTGGTGGGGGAATTATTATGTTTTGTTGGTTTTTAATCATGGAAGTGAATGTGATTAATTCTGAATTAAATATTACAGAGGTATTCAAAGGAAAGGTATAATCTGACTTGGGTCATCAAGAATTTGTGTCCTCAATCTTTTAGCAAAAACAATGAACTGAATGCTGTTATAATATGGCAAATGGACACAAATACAGTGGTAGTGAAACATGAGATTATTATTGCATTAGCAGATATTATTCATATAAATGTGCTGCAGCTTATTATCCATTCTCTTGTTGAAGTGCAGTTTTTAATTGTTAAAAAAAAACTTCTATAATCATTCAGCTATGGGTTTTAGTGTGAACATACATTTTGAATTCACTTGGGTAAACACATAAAAATGCTAGTTATGGGTCATATAACAAGTCTGTGTGCAACTTTAAGAGGAAATGATAAACTTCCTTCCTAACTGCCTTTACCATCAGGAGCTTCACACTTTCATGCTAGCCTAGCAATTTGTCAACATTAGTGCTCTAATATTCTATCAGATTAGATTGTGTCTGGTGACATTTATCTCATTTAAGTAAATGTTCATGTTCTATGTCTCTAGATTTTAGTATGACTCTATCCTGGGCCCTGAGTTTTCTGATGAGTTCATGAATAGCCATTAATTTGTAGTTTCCTACATTTTTTTTTTTTTTTTTTTTTTTTTTTTTTTTTTTGCGGTATGCGGGCCTCTCACTGTTGCTGCCTCTCCCATTGCTGAGCACAGGCTCCGGACGCGCAGGCTCAGCGGCCATGGCCCACGGGCCCAGCCGCTCCGCGGCACGTGGGATCCTCCCGGACCGGGGCACGAACCCGTGTCCCCTGCATGGGCAGGTGGACTCTCAACCACTGCGTCACGAGGGAAGCCCAGGAGCTACTTCTTTCCAGCTCTTTCATCTGTGAACTAAACCTAGAAGTCAATTTTTGTTTTTTTCTTTTGTTGAGGTTTTTTTGTTTTAAATGCAGAGACAATCTTTTGTATTTTTACACATCCTGGAGCCTCGTAAAAAATTCACAAAATTGGATGCACATCAGAACAGGTGATGTATATTATGCATTTGGTGATGTGGCCTAAAATTATGCCCAAATCTGATGGATTTATAAATTTTGTGTTTTGATACATGCAAAGACACAACTGAGTGGATCACTGTTAGAGTAAGTAATAATAAGAAATTGTATCTCTTAAAATAGATAATAATTGCTGCTAAAATTCAATGACTAAGCATTTGTTTTTAAGGCAGGTATGTACTATGCAAGGTGGTGCAAGGCAAGACCTATAATTTGAACATTATTTCTGATTTCTTTTGAAAATGCTACCATTGTAAAGATCTTCATTTTTTTCCTGACAGTTTGAGAAATATAAATAACAAGAGATTGTAGAACTAGTTCATGATTTTTAGAACCTAATCCCAGAGATTACTTGTGAATGGAGTTTAGGTACCAGTGTGAAGACGTTGTAAAATTATTGGCACAATTTGCATTGAAGTGTGATGATTTTAAAATCCCTTTTATCATTTTTTGTAGTAATTTTTAATCTGTTGCCTATTATTTTTTCAAGGTTTTATATTTTAGAGTAAATAAAAGTTATTAATTATATGCTTGATTAATTTTTAAGTAATAAAGCATTTGAATCCTCATATTATAATATATAATTCTAACCTATATGTATTTGTGTTTGTGAATCCCTTTGTTAAAGGGGGAACCATTAACTATCAGCAGGTTCTAACACTCATTAAAATCTTTCTCTCCATATTGTTTATAATGCAAACACATTGCAAAGATGTGTTTGAAAATAAAAACCCACTACAAGATCAAGATAAAGTGTTCAGCACTTGACTTCATTTATTCTTGTTGCTATTAATACCAGGTAATATTTTAAACAAAGCTATCATGTATATTTTGTTAAGACATCCCCTTGGTTTCAAAGAGAATTATTCTTTATTCTTTTATACACTTTATTATGTTTATCTTTTGATTACAGAAAAACAGTACTAAAAACAAAAACTCTAAAATTCCAATCTAAGAACATAAAAAAACATATATCATCTTCAAAGCCAACATTTTGTGAAGCAGATTGAAAACAAACTATCATCCCTATGGAGCCATTAAACATGCCTCCTCTTTTTCATGCTTAAAGAGCAAAGAAAATCTTTTCCTTGGTAAGCACTATTGAGAATAATAACCGTCTGGCAACTTTTTTCATTAAAAAATCTGTAATTCATTTTTCTTTAATTTTAGAGATGCCCAAGCAGCTTCAATGAACTATAGCACTTAGATATGTTGATGTGAGAAATTAAGGTTCATTTTTATTTCAAAAATATAAAAGACATTTTTATTTTAATTTTAGAAGGTAGAGATTTCTTTCTCTTCCTTTTATGCCATTTCATTTAGTGGTCAAACTTCTACCCCGGTCACCATCCTTTTTGAATTAAAACTAGGAGATATAGGTAGGTAATTTTACATTATTATTTTCTGTGTTCATTGGATTAGTTGCATTTGCCTCAGACATGAAAGAGTTTATTCTGAAACTTCACATTTGCATTACATAATTTTAAACCCTCTATATTAACTTGCTTTTAAATTTAAAAATAGTGATTACTAAAAAAAAATAGTGATTACTTCTCACATATATATGTGTGTATGTACATACATATACAAATATAAATACATATTCAATCAATTATAATACTCATTTTACATACATACATGTACATATATGAATACATATGAAATCATACTGGAAGCAGTGACTTGAGTTGCCACTGTTAACTCTTGTAGTAATTCAAATTTTTGCAATACCTTATGAACCTTCTAAGCAACTCTGAAATTAAAGATACTTTTTACTAGCTAATTAGAATTTCTTTTTTTTTTTTTTTTGAAGGGAATGCCATCATTTTCAATTGGCAATTGTGTTTTTGTTTTTTAGGATTTTTAAAAAAGAATGTTAAAAGAACTAAAACATTTATTTACACCCCTTTATTTAGAGATATAAAGAGTTTTATAAAGAGTTAGGGAATTGATTTTAATTCAATTTAATGAAAATAAATACCTGAATGCATAGCCATAACACTAAAATCATTTTAAAACACATTTTTACAGGTAATTATTTTTATAAAATATTTCCAGTTAGCTTTATTTATTTTTTCCAAAACAGTGCAGAATATCCAAAATTCAGAAGCGGTATATATACTAGAAATTTATAGCAAAACATTCAGTTAATATAGCTGATGAGTGCACTTCATTAAAAATTAGTCTAGACAGAAAAGAAAAACCCTGGGTTATTATATTTTTCATGCACTTTGTTTGCTAACTTTCTCATCCTGTCTCTGTCCCAGGCTCTTCTGAGAAACAAGGGCTTTATTCTCGAAGCTGACTTCATTGTCCGCCAAGATGCATCTCCAGTGTACCTGCACTGGCACTGGTTGCTTTCTCTTTGTGTACTGTTGGCTCTCATGTTGCTCACAGCTACTTTCAGGTATCCAGCACTTAACCCATAATGAAGGCTAATATGTCCCCAGGTCAAAATCATGTGAAATATGACAAAGGAGGGGAATGGTATTTACTTAAGTCATTCAGGCAAATGAAGAGAGGTATTGGAAACCCTTTGAAATAGAGTGTGAGAACAATGCCTAAGCCCCATCAAGGTCTGGGCTTCAGTATGGTTAGATGATCTCTAAACTGCCTTCTAAATAGAAAGGTAATGATAAATTTATGATTATCTGAGTGTGATAGTCAATTTGGGATCAGCCCTGACATCAGTCATTTTCTTTCTCTTGGTGTCTTCTATTAATTAATTACTAGCATTAATTTCTTCTATTACAAGTAAATAAATATGCAAGGAACACATTCATGAAGGGGAGAAAAATCACATATACTGTACACTAGCATGTTCTGCCTGACATGTTCCCAAGAACCTCCAGAAGAAAGAGCATTGACACTTATAATCTGTTCCAAGAAGTATTTATTTTTAGTTTTCCCTTCTCACAATATCTACTGAAGAAAATAAAATGACTTAAAATTCATATGTGCCTATAGTACTATAGAAGTTAACAGTCTCTATTGACTGATGCAATGTATCCTACATTAAATGTACATATGCCAGTTGGTGTCACAATTACACAAATGGAAGAGAACACAGAGGAAAAAAAACATGTTTTATAGTTCTCTATATTAAATGCTTTTTTCTGAAATAAGAACTGTATTGCTACTAAGGAGTCAACATTTACCTTATGAATATATTTACAATTAAATATTTCTCTTTTTATTAATGTGATGGCTAATCTAGCTCTATTTTTCCTTTTAAATTATACACTTTGTTAATTTCACTTATCATTTTATATATAGTCTTTAATGTTAACATTTTGATAATTTAAAAAATTTCTTTAGAACTACATATTCATGACATTTATTATTTGTATAGTACAATTAATATGTAGAGTTAATAGTTCTTGGTGTTAAATTTGAAAAAAAAATGCAAAGAAATTTTTAAAAAGTAAAATGCTATGACTCATTCAGAAATCAGATTTAAAATAAAATTTTGTTCCTTTTAAAACACTAGATGTTGAATGTCGTTTTTCCCAATTGTTCATTTAATTTTGTTTCATATTCCTTCTTTTAAAATGCAATAGCATAAATACTTAGTCAAAAGTCTGTCATAGGGCTTCCCTGGTGGCACAGTGGTTGAGAGTCCGCCTGCCGATGCAGGGGACACGCGTTCGTGCCCCCGTCCGGGAAGGTCCCACATGCCGCGAAGCAGCCAGTCCTGTGAGCTATGGCCGCTGAGCCTGCATGTCTGGAGCCTGTGCTCCGCAACGGGAGAGGCCACAACAGTGAGACGCGTGTGTATCGCAAAAAAAAGAAAAAAAAAAAGAAAAAAAAGTCTGACATATATTCTGTTAATGTATATCAGCTGTTATTTAAATAACATTATTATAATTACTAACCATGATTATTATTCATAATATTGTAAGAATATTTCAAGTATGTATTTATATTAATATTGTACTTAACAGTATATTTTAAATATTTTTTATTAATCTTATCCAATTATATCATTTTATTGGATACAAAACACTCTATTGTATTGGCATACACTATATTGTATACTCTATGTAGAGTTACTATTAAGATATATTAAAATTGAGGAAATGTTTTTTATTTTATGTGACAAAAAAGAAATATACATACCTATAAAAATACATGTAAAAGATGGTTTGGCAGAACTATCTTTGGAATTCCCTCTTATTTGTTTCATAAATATTTCTACAAACTATCATTTACCCCCAAGTATTCAGATAGTTCTCTCTTGGTTCATATAAAGTTCCATGCTTGTTTTGGTAGAACTCAACTGAATTCTCTATGCTTCAATTATGTATACATTAGCACTACATTATTTCCTCAACTATGAGAATAAGCAAGCTTTTCATGTTTAAACCTGAAAAAACACTTTATGATGAATATAATAAGAGTGTGAATATAGGAAAAAAATTTCCAAGCAAATAGGTTTTGCTTCCAATTTCATTTCTCTTTTTGTATGCTTTCTAAAATATAAGTAAAGCAAATCTGAAATATGCATATCAAACTTAATTTTGAAGGAGTGAGGTATTTGAATTGTACACTAAAGTCACACTTAATAACTTTCATGGAGCTACATGCCTTTTTGGAATGTATTTTAAAGAGGTCATTCAAAACTTTTAGATTACAATTTGTTTGATATGGATCCCAGAAACTCAAACTATTAAGTAAAAACATTTTGGATACTTGCAAGATCTTTAAGAATATTAGATATAAAATCATTGCAAATGACATACTAAATATCCAAATCAGATCACCACCATTAACATTTTTTATTTACTTCCTAACTTTCCTCTGAATTCACCATACCAGTCAGTAGATTGTAGCCTATTACTTCTCCACTCTATTGAATAATATTTTGCTCAATATCCTTAAGAGTGATGAGTTGCATAATACTTCGGTAAAATTTAAAATATTTTAAATTTTTTATTTTAGATATGACACTCTGAAAGTATAAGACTAAATTTTTCCTAAAATTCTGTTGACTATTTTTGCTTCGTGACTGAGGAGTGCAATTAATTTGTTTATTTGTACGTTTGATAAACATTAATAAATATTAACAAACTACTTATAATGTGCCATCACACTAGACATTCTTCTGCAAAATGACCTTGGGTAGCTTTCTTTATAGCAGGGGGAAATATACGATTAAATAAACACTAGCAAAACAACATAATTGCTGATGTAAGACATCTATGATTTGCTCTAGGAAAAAAATGTAAGAGGAGTATCAAGTCTGGAATGGGGGTGAGTTGTGAGGAAGAAAGTTCTCAAAGAGGAAATGACATTTCAGATTAAAAGGAGGTAGGATCAGTAGGAATTACCAGATATGGATAATTACTACTCACTCTGACTTGGTAATTTAGCCTCCTCTTCCAGCATAAACAGGGATGATACTGTTCTGCCTTTTGGCCAATGGATTTTGAGAAGAGTTATGTTTCTTCCCAGTACATGTATATAAATGCTAGGACTTAACTCTCTATGCCTTTCTTCCCCTGCCCTGGCAATCATGGCAGCACATGTTGATGTGAAGACTTTCAGCACATGGAGGCTGGTCTCCCTGGGAAGTTTCGTCAACCAGCAGCACACTTAGCATGAGAACATTTTAAACCTCTGGTGTTTTAAGATACTCTAAATGGAGGGTTTTCTGTTCATACATTATAATCCAGAATATCTTAAATAATATACCATGCTAATAAAATATGAAGGATTGTATGAAAAGGAGACAGGGATAAGAGAGAACTTTATGTTCAAATGTCAGGGATGAAAGAGGAAACATGGTATTCTGTTGGAAAAGAAAGAAGTTCAATATAGCTTGATTTTATAGAAAGTATGAAGGTGGAGTTGAAAAATTAGGTTTACATGTCTTGTACACTACATTAAGAAATGAAAGTTGTTGAGAGAGTAAATCCTAGGAGCTCTCATCACAAGGACAGATTTTTTTTCCCTTTTTCTTTTACTTTGTATCTTTATGTTCACTAAACTTATTGTGGTAATCATTTTGTCATGTATGTAAGTCAAATCATTATGTTGTACACCTTATACTTAAACAGTGCTGTGAAAAAGATGTTTAGATTTTATCATCAGGAAAAATGGCAGCTAGTGAATAATTAGACACAAGGGTGTCATTTACATATTAGAAAGCATCTTCTCCCATAGATATACCAAATCCATGGCTACATATGGAATAAGTTCCTCTGAAAAAGCCCTAAAAATTGAGCATTCCTATTCATCTGACAAATGAGAGAAGGTCCACAGCAAAGTAGGTATAAGAAGCTGGGCCACAGTCTCGCCAGAAACCCCACCCTCACAGTCAGAAATAAACTCAAAACCCAGAGCTTCTCTCTGAGGAGAAAAGTGTTGGAACACACCAGGCATCCCCAACTTTTAAGACCTGCACCTGAGAGAAGTCCCAGGTGAAGTCCCAAAACATCTAGCTTTGAAAACCAACAGGTTTTGTGTCCACAGGACTCACAAGGGTTATAAAATCTGAGAAATGGTTCTCAAATGGCTTGTGCACTAGGAATTACCTGCATCAGGGCCCAGGGAGGAAGCAGACAATTAAGGGCATTTGGACTTCGTGCGGAAGAGGCTCATTTGCTTCTCTTGAAATGTCAGCCTGAGAGGCAGGTATCTGATTTGATCAACATTTGGGGGAGTGCTAAGCTGTTCTCTGGGGATGGAGACTGGTGGGCGCCATCATTTTTTCCTTTTTTCTTTCCTGGTGAGTGCCATCTTCCTGCTCTCCCTCTGCCTCCCTACAGCTTGCTGGTATCTTCCAGACAGACGCTTATACACTAGTCTGGAGTCCAGATTTTTGCAACTGCCACCCAAGGGACAACACTAGATCACCTGGCACTAAGGGTCAGTAGGGCTTACACTTGGTGTTCCCACAGGATTATATATATTTGCACACTTTAAAAGCTTCTGTTTGAGGGTCTGGCTCCCAATCAGCATGAATCTAGGTGCTGACTGAGATCCCTCTCTTTGGGACACTGACAGGTCTCAGCAAACCCTCAACTACTGGAAGCTGTTAAAAATACAATAGGCTGCTTATAGAATCAGAAAATTTTGAGAGACAACAAAGAGTCAGGGCAGGGTTGAAAGATAAATTTCATCTCCTATAGGACTGGGAGAGGTAGCTGTTTTATCTAATGAAGAGCAACCAACAGAGAGTCAAGCAAAATGAAGAAACAGAGGAATATGCTCCAAATGAAAGAATGAGATAAAACCTCAGAAAAATCAACATTATGTTCAACTTTGTCATAAAAAGTCCTTGTCAAGTAGAATATATGTATTTGTTCTTCTTTCTTCTATAAAATTGTATCATGTTTTTTTTTTGGTTTTTAAAGAGAGCATCTTGGCTTTACTAAGGAAAATGTATTGGATTAATCAATTAAGTACATGAGGGAATTAGAAAGGAATCTGAGTTGATGGAGGAAAGTGTTTTATTTTGTTTTCTCTCTTCAGCATTTTAAAACTGTAAAACCATTATCTCTATTCTCTATTGTCTTTGAAGAATAATCAGCCAATCTGCATATCTACTTTCCTCTATATGTTATATCTTGTCACTGTGACAGCTTTTAACATTCTCTCTTTATCTTTGTTTTTTATGAATTTTATTATGATTTGAGTAGGTATGGTTTTCATTGCATTTATCCTGCTAAGGGACAACTAAATTCTTGAATCTGTATATTAGTGGTTTTTCTCCCTAATTTTAGAAAAACTCAACTATTTTATCTTCAAATATTTTTTCTACTTTACTCTTTTATTCTCCTTCTAAGATTCCAGTTAAAGTTATGTTTGACATATGGTATCGTATCACAGTTTCCCTGAGTCTCTGCTAATTTTCTTCATTTTTTTCTCTGTTCCTCAGATTTGAGCTTTTCTGTTGTTAACTCCTCAAGTTCTCTAAGTCTGTATTCTGTCAATATTTATCCAGTGAATTGTTCATTTACATCACTATACCCTTCAATTATGGAATGTCCATTTGGTTCTTTATTTATAGTATCTGCTCCTTTGCTGAGTGCACCTATCTGTTCATTCATTAAGATATTATTTTTAAAGTTTGTAAACATGTGTATAAACAGCTGCTTTTAAATCATTGTCTGCTAAGTACAATATTTGTCTGGTAAGTACAATCAAAGCCTTTTTCTCAACTGCTTGAATTTATTTTTTCTGGACATTTCTTTTATTTATTTATTTATTTTATTTTATTTATTTATTTTTTTGCAGTATGCGGGCCTCTCACTGTTGTGACCTCTCCTGTTGCGGAGCACAGGCTCCGGACGCACAGGCTCTGCGGCCATGGCTCACGGGCCCAGCCGCTCCGCGGCATGTGGGATCCTCTCAGACCAGGGCATGAACCCGTGTCCCCTGCATCGTCAGGCGGACTCTCAACCACTGCCACCACCAGGGAAGCCCTGGACATTTCTTCATGAAATTTATTCAGTATAAATATTAAGCTGCACACCTGAAACTAACACAATGTTGTAAATCAACTATACTTCAATTTAAGAAAATCAACTGCTTGAACTCTTGATTATTTTTATATTTCTTTTTATGTTTCTTCACATGTCTAATAACTTTTATTGAATGCTTTATGTTACTGATTAGCTATAGTAAAGACTCTGGGTTCTGCTGTCTTCCTGTGACATGTGTTGATTTTAGTTCTAGCAGATAGTTAAATTACTGGCTAATCATCTTGATCTTGTGTCTATTTAAATTTAGGATGTGTTAGGGTAGATGTGTAAAAAACCCCAAGGTTTTTCCAAGGCCCTTCTACCTTGGCATGACTTAAACTCTAATGTCTGTATATGTGAAGATCTTGTAAGGCCTTGGTTTTTGGTTTTGTTAAGCAGTTCTGGAAGATAAATTCTTGTCATGTGTGGTCATTGTGATTCTTACATATAATCCTGGTGTTTCAGCCAGATGCCTTTTATGATGAACATATTATTCTATTTTGGGTGAACTAAAAATTTAAAATCTTCCAGTACTGATTTGCTTGTCTCTCAAACCTGCAGTAGGTTTGATAAATGGATGCACTCTCTGACAAGCCTTGAGTTTTTGATCTGGGCATATACAGTGAGCTGTCATACAAGGATTCATCGGGGAAATTCTCACAATGATTTCTGAGGTGCCGCACTTGCACAGCTACTTTCCCTCTAAGGATTTGTCCTGTAGATTCCAAATTCTTCAGCTGATCTGATCATTTTTCTAAGGGAACCGCCATGATTTTTGGACTCTAGCTCAGTGCAGCTTGTAGCAAGGCTGATCATGTGGTTCACCTCATGAGTTTCCCTTCTATCATGAATTATAAACTTGAACTTCCTGCTGTCCAAAGCCTGAAAAGAACTGTCTCATGTATTCTGTCTATTTTAAGCATTGTTTACAATGGTAGAACCGATCAAATAGCACTTAATCTGTTATAGCTAGAAGTGGAGTTCTACATATTTTATTTATTTATTTATTTATTTATTTATTTTTATTATTTTTTTTTTGCAGTACGTGGGCCTCTCACTGTTGTGGCCTCTCCTGTTGCGGAGCACAGGCTCTGGAAGCACAGGCTCAGCAGCCATGGCTTATGGGCCCAGCTGCTCCACGGCATGTGGGATCTTCCCGGACCGGGGCACGAACCCATGTCCCCTGCATCGGCAGGCGGACTCTCAACCACTGCACCACCAGGGAAGCCCTACATATTTTATTTTTGAAAAAAACAGATTAAGTAAGAAAACAAGAGTCTATGAAAGTAGCCTACTAATTTTCCCCCTAATTAACTCATCAGTATTATATTTCAGAAATGACTCTCTGTATGTCCAGACAGTTCACAGATGGGATTGAAACAGCTAAGGTCCATTTATAGGTAGAGGAACTCATAATAAATTTTGTTAACAACCTCTAAGCTTTCCCTAGAGTTCCTGCTCTTTTTTTGAACACAGCACTGTTTTCTGTTAGCTTAGCTGGGCTTCTAACCTCGCTGTCTTGTCTCAGCATCATTTTGTTCTGCTCCAATGCTTACCCAGCTCAGTTTATTTCCTTTAGTGCTCTCCAAGCTTAGTTTTCTTCTCTGACCTTTCTGAATTTGTGCATTTATGCTAAAGACATGATTTAATGTTACCTTTTCAGTAGATTTTGTCTAAGGTGCTTAAGTTGACCTGGAAAATGGCTTAGCCCACCAGATTGTTAAGAGACAAATGTCGTCATTAAAATAAGGAATTGTGGCAAATGTACAAAATTAAGCTTTATAATTTCTTTAATAACCTGTACAACTGATAATTTAGATTTGGAAATATAATGCTGAATGGAATATGAGAATAAGTGATTCTAATAGTATAGGGAATGATAACGATTTAGGTGAACATTATGGAAATGTAAATTCTAAGCAATTGCTGTGAACTACTTTGAATATGATCTCACAAAATAATTTGTACACATTTTACTCACTGAATACTACTTTACAGTGAAATACTCTCTTCTGGTCACTTTTTCTGATACATAAGGGTTATAAATGTGAGGTATCTGGGGAGTAGATTAGAATCATCTACTCATTCATGATATCCTAGCAACAGATGATAATCCTCACAGCAGGAA